>NW_022591564.1:0-6211 GCF_004348235.1 Phoca vitulina
GATTTCGCGACCCTTACCCAGGGACCCCAACGCACTAGACGTTGACAATTGGCGCCCGAACAGGGACCCTGAAGGACGTTCAGGAAGGGTGAGTAATTTAATACAATACAGGGTCATGGGACAAGAAACCTCTACTCCTTATGTTCGAATGCTGAAGCATTCACTTGCTGTCTATGGCATTACTGTCGCTTCTACTGATATTGAGATGTGTTTGAAAGTGGTTCGAGACTGGAATCCTTGGTTTCCCGAGGAGGGCTCCCTGGAGGTGGATAATTGGCGGCGGGTCCGCCATAATGTAGAAAAGGCCATGAGGCAGGGGGAAAAGATTCCTGTACGATTTTGGTCCATCTGGTCGATTATATTTACAGTGTTAAAAGCAATGGAGGATGATCGCACGGTTGAGAATTTTCAGAAGGAAGTGGCTCCTTCGATACAGGACCTTCCCCTTGATACAGATGAGAAAAAGGCAATAGAAAAGGATGCCTTTAAGCTTGCACTGCCTCGCGAACCTAATGAGTGCGATAACGATGAATCGAAACTGAAAGTAACGTCGGATCCCGAGACCGAGCACTTATGGAAGGTTTTTCAGCGGGTCATGACTATGGCGGGGGAATCTAAGAAAAAGCCTTCCGCTCCGCCTTTGCCGCCCGCGCTAGCCTTTTCTCCCAAAAATCCTTTTCTTTCTGCTGCTTTAGCTGAGCTTGATGCGTTAAAGGATAATGACGATGAGAGTGAGGCTGACAGACCTATCTTTGCCTTTCCGGTTATTAGGCCTCCCCCGGTCCAGGGAGTAGCACAAGCACCATATTATGAAGGTATTTCAATAGATGATATTGGTCACTTGAAAAAGGCAGTGACACTATATGGACCGCAATCACATTATGTCAAAGAGCTACTTCTAGGTATAGCTCGACATTATAATAATTTTGCTCCAGAAGATTGGAGAGTCCTTTGTAGAGCTCTCTTAAAGGAGCCTGAATATCTGCAATGGCAGATGTGGTTCTCCGAGCTCTGTATGGATCAGGCTCGTCAGAACGCTTTAAGTAACAATCCTCGGGTCCAGGCTATAACTTATCAAATGTTGGCGGGAATAGGTCAATATTCTGATATTGCTGCTCAAGTTATTACCCCTGAAGAAATCCATGATCAATTACGGGAAATTAGTTTAGAAGCTTGGGATCGTATTCACCCAAAAGGAGAACATTATGGATCTTGGACTAAGGTTATTCAAAAGACTAACGAGCCTTATGTCGAGTTCTTATCACGATTAAAATTAACCTTGGAGAGAACTGTCATAGGAGAAGAAGCTAGACAGCAGCTGTTAAAACTGCTGGCATATGAAAATGCTAATGAGGATTGTAAGAGAATTATATTGCCTATTAAAGATACAGGAGATATTAATGCTTTCATGAAGGCCTGTAAGGATGTTACATCAGAGAGTAGAAAGATGCAGCTGTTTGCTGAAACAATGGCCACTACCTGGCATTCCTTGCAATCTAAACAACTCGAGAGCATGAAATGTTTTGGTTGCGGTCAATTAGGGCATTTGAAAAGGAACTGTAAAGAAAAGAAACCTGACAAAGGGCGCGGACCTGGAATTTGTCCACGATGTAAGAAGGGAAAACATTGGGCTCGAGAATGTCGCACTAAATTAAATACAAGTTTTGCAGAAAAGCCGCAGGGAAACTCGATTTCGGGCCCTACCCCGGGCCCAGGACAAATGAACAGGGGAAACCAACCATATTCTCCCTTAGCCCAGCTACCCAACACAGTGCCGCAGTGGACATACCAGCCATAAGGCCATTTACTTTAAAAGGAGGGGATAGACCTCAGAAAATTCCTACTGGAATTTATGGACCCTTACCAATTGGCACTTTTGCTCTATTAACAGGTCGCTCTGGTTTGACATCAAAAGGAGTGACTGTTCACTTAGGTATAATTGATGCTGATTACAGAGGAGAAATTCAAGTTCTTATGTCTTCCCTAGTTGATGTGTCCTTTGAAGCAGGAGAACGAATTGCCCAGTTATTGTTATTACCTTATCTCCCCATAGGTCAGACTACCGCTGTCAGGCATGGAGGGTTTGGCAGTACGGATCAAAAATGTGTTTTTTGGGCTACACAAATAACTCGTATGCAGCCCTTGATGACAGTTAAATTGAATACGAAAGATATTACTGTCTTGTTGGATACAGGGTCAGATATCACTATTATCAAAACTGCTGATTGGCCTGAAAATATCCCCTATAATGAGATTCCTTGTCAGATAAAAGGAGTTGGCAAGGCACCTGTCCGAAGTATTGGCTTAGCCACTCAATTTGTAACATTTACCTCCCAGGATGGGCAACTGGCCGTGTTAAAACCATATATTTTAGATGTCCCTTTAAATATTTTAGGCCGTGATGTTTTAGAACAGTGGGGAGCTCACCTGGAATTTTGATTATAGATGGAACCTATTAAAATATTATGGAAATCCGAAGATCCCTTGTGGATTGAACAATGGCCATTAACTAAGGAAAAATTGGCTGCTGCACACCAATTGGTAAGAGAGCAATTACAAAAACAACATATTGAACATTCCACTTCTCCATGGAACTCTCCAATTTTTGTCATAAAGAAAACTTCAGGTAAATGGCGTTTACTTACAGATTTACGTGGAGTTAATAACTCCATGTTCCCCATGGGGGCTCTCCAGCCTGGGGTACCTTCACCGGCTGCCTTGCCGAGGGATTGGCATACAATGGTAATTGATCTACAGGATTGTTTTTTCACTATCCCTGTACATAAAGATGATAGGAAACGTTTTGCCTTTTCACTTCCTTCTATAAATAGGCAGGGACCTCACCAAAGGTTTCAATGGAAGGTTTTGCCTCAAGGCATGATGAATTCCCCTACGATGTGTCAACTTTATGTTGACGCTGCCTTGCGTCCCGTGCGTCAAAAGTGGCCTCAGGTGTATATAGCTCATTATATGGATGATATTTTGTTTGCTAGCCCCCATCAAAATGAGTTAGAAGAAATTTTAAAATTACTGCCAGAGTATTTTATTCCTTTTGGATTGGTAATTGCTCCAGAAAAAATTCAAAAAGGAAATATAAATTATTTAGGATATGTGATAGAAAGAAATACTGTTAGACCACAAAAAATAGCTATACGAAGGGATAATTTGAAGACTTTGAATGATTTTCAAAAATTATTAGGAGATATTAATTGGTTACGGCCATCTTTAGGTATCCCTACTTATCAATTACATAATTTATTTGATACATTACAAGGAAATCCTGATATTCATAGTCCCCGACAGTTTACTGCGGAAGCAGAAAAGGAATTACAATTTGTGGAAGAAAAAATTAAATCCGCTTTTCTTACTCGCATTGATCCTTCTTTACCCTTGACAATGTATATTTTAAATACATGGCAATATCCCACAGCTATTATTGGACAAAAAGAGTTGCCTGCTGAATGGATTTATACTAGACATCATTTTTCAAAAAATATCACTCCTTATGGTATTCAGATTGCATATTTGATAGAACAGGCTCGAGATAGAGCTATAATTATGACCGGATGTGATATTATGGATATAATTATTCCTCTTTCTAAAGATCAATTTTCATTTTTGTTACGGAATATAGAGGAATTACAGATTGCCCTTGCAGGGTATGTGGGACAAATTAATTACCATTTTCCTAAAGGAAAATTATGGGATTATTTTCGTAAACAAGAATTTATTATTCAGGATATAATTAGTGAACAACCTTTGGTTAATGCACCCACTGTGTTTACAGATGGGTCAAAAACTAAAAGTGCATATTGGACAACTAAAAGGTATTGGGTTCAAAATACAGATTTTAATTCAGTCCAACAAAATGAATTATTTGCCATCGCCCAAGTATTAAAAGATTTTCCCTCGGCTGTGAATATTCTTGCTGATTCAGCATATGCTGTTGGGGTCGTTAAAAATGTATATACTGCCGTGGTATGTTCTAATAAGTCCAACCTACTTAGTTTATTTTTACTCTTACAAACTTTGTTAAGAAATCGTAATACTCGTATTTATGTAACTCATATTCGCTCTCATACTAATCTTCCTGGTTCCTTGGCTTATGGCAATGCTCAAGTAGACGCTTTGGTGTCATTTGCATCTGCAGACGAGGAACATAATTTATTGCATACCAATGCTGGTAGATTACATGTTCAATATAAAATTCCTTATCGTCAAGCAAAACAAATTATAAAACAGTGTCCTATTTGCAGACCTTTACACTTACGTGCTGTAAAAGCTGGGGTTAATCCTCGAGGAACTTATGCCAACGAACTTTGGCAAATGGATGTTACTCATGTGGCACAATTTGGTCGATTATCTTATGTACATGTTGTAATAGATACTTATTCTCAATTTATATGGGCCACAGCACAAATGGGTGAAACTACACAACATGTTATTACTCATTTATTAGAAACGTTTGCTGTGATGGGTTTACCTTCCAGTATCAAGACAGATAATGGGCCAGCATATAAAAGTAAAAAATTTCAAGCTTTTTGCTTGCAATATGGTATAATGCATAAAACAGGCATTGAATATAATCCCCAAGGACAGGCCATTGTGGAGCGTGCACACAGTACTTTAAAATTGCAAATTAAAAAATTAAAAAGGAGGAAAACAGATCATATATTATCATTTACTCAATCTAATGCACGTTCCATTTTGTCACAAGTATTGTTTACATTGAATTTCTTGAATCTTCCGCAGGGAGATATTCTCTCGAGAGCAGAAAAACAGTTCATAGAGGGAGAGACGGCTCCTCTTCCCTTGAATGAACATATATGGTTTAAGCCCGCTGCGGATGCAGAATGGCAGCCAGGATTGTTGCTTTATAGAGGGAAAGGTTATGCTTATGTTTCCACAGAAAATGGACAAACCTGTTCCTGGCTCCCGGCAAGGTGGATCCGGTCACGAACCAATTCGGACGGCTGTCAGGCGACGCATGGAGGCCCCGAGAGTGCATGAATCGTTGTTACAAGCTGATGAATCTCTCCTGCAAGCTATGGCTCACTTACATTTGGATAGGCGTCATCATTGGCGGCCTCCGCCTCTTGCTTTACCCACTTGGGGGCATATTAAAAAGCTTGCTGGGGAGGGACAGAAAATCTTGAAGCAAACAAGGAAGCCTTGTACACCTGAGCATTTGTTCTTGGCCATGTGCGCTTTGCTTACTATGTCATCCCCTCCTATTGAGGCGACTAATGTAAGTTATTGGGCTTATATACCTAACCCACCTATGATGGAACCTGCACCTTGGGGAAGTGCAGATATTCCCATTTATACCTCCCCGATGATACTTTCGCCTCCTTGGAAGAATCTGACTTATCTTAATCAGGATATTCTCTTATGATTTTGCAACAACGCTCTCATATTTGGCTTCCGGTAAATTTAGAACGTCTATGGGCTCAAAATCCAGTGGATGCTCTGGTATTGGAATTTTTCAGGAAAGTTTTAAAACGAACTAAACGATTGATTGGTATTGTTGTAGCAGTCATTCTAAGTTTAATTACGGTAACCACATTAGCCACTGTTTCTGGAATTGCGTTACATACATCTTTGCAAACTAAACATTTTGTAGAAAATTGGCACCGTGATTCACGGGATCTTTGGCTTTCCCAAACTATGATTGATACTCGTTTGCAAACGCAGATAGATGTTCTTAGACAAACTGTCAGTTGGTTGGGAAGGAAGGTTTTAACAATTGAAAGACAAATTTGGTTGCGTTGTGATTGGAATTCCACATCCTTTTGTATTACTAATTTAAGATATAATGAATCTCAACATGATTGGAGTATTATCCAGAAATATTTAGAGGGCAATTCATCAGCGACAGATATGATTAATAATTTGCATACTAATATTCAGGAGATATTTGGAAAACCCTTTGAGAATGAGGATGCTGCTACATTGGCTCAGTCGTTTTTGAAGCAATTTGAAGGACTAGACCCGAAGGGAATTATTCAGAGCTTAGGGCATACCGCTGGAGGAATCGGAATTTCATTAATTTTTGTTATATGCTGTTTTCTGTGCATGTATGTATGTTTTGTTCGACCTTCCCGGAAGTCTATTGCCACCCTTTGGTGGGCGTTTCTTTCTAAACAAAAGAAAAAAGAAGGAATTGAGGCCAACATAGGCATGTGAGCCCTCTGTGGCCGGAATTGTTTGT
>NW_022591565.1:0-6209 GCF_004348235.1 Phoca vitulina
AGGAACTCGTAGCGTGGAGGATCACTGTTGGCCACCTGGCGGTACTCTAGGTACTTTTCCTGCACCAAATCTTGGGTGATGAGCTTCCTGGGCTCCCCAAAGGCTAAATGCCTCCTTCCATCATAGACGCCCAAAATATTCAGGAATCCCCAGATATCTTCCTCAGAGGCGCAGTTGCCACTCAAGAAGATCACACTCAGAAGAGGCATGAGAAGCCCATTCTTAGAAAAGCCCGAGATGCTGCTCACACTGCCGTCACTGGTGAGGTCTAGGCTGCTGACGAGGGTATAGGAGTGACCGCCTGGCTTGACTTCCTTTAATTCTAGGCCAAAGACCAGCTCCATGTGCTCGGAGGCTCTCCTGAGGATCTCGGGGAAGTGCTCCCTGTGCCTTTTGTTGACCATCTTCAACATGTCTGCCTTTTTAATGGGTGCCCTCATTGTATGCTTTTCTAGCAGGAACTGCATCAGCATCCCCACCTTCCTGGTTAGAAGATCTTCGCGAGCACTCTCACGGGAAGTTGAGGCCTGAGAGGAATTTTTATTTTTCTCAACTTGGCTCTTGGCACCTACATTAGATCTCGGGCGTGAAACACCTGCAGCAGGAGAGCTAGTGGCTGGGGATCCCTGAGGCTCCTGGGAAGTGCCAGCAACAGGGGAACTTGGGGGAGTATCCCCAGAAACAGGAGAGTTGGGGGATTCTTCAACCTTTGCTGCAGTGGCCTGAGTACCCCCAAGGCCCTGGGGCTCACCTCGGGCCTGGCGGCGTTTCTCACGGGCACGGAGCTTACTCTTCTGGCCCCGAGGCATGACTCGGTCAGGGCAACGGGCCCAAGAGTGGACAGGAGGGTGGAAGATGCTGGTACCTAGAGCGGAGAAGATGAGAGTGGGAGCACCTCAGCAGGGAGAGACCACCCTGGCTTTTAAGAAGCCACCTTTGTAGATATCTGTGAGGGCACAGTGCTAAGCCCCAACAGGGCTCTTGCTCTTGGTCTGCCCGTCTCCTGAGAACCCAATGGAGGAAGTGAGAGTACTCCTAGGACTCCCAGGACTAACAGCAGGGGTGGCATCATGGGCTACTCTTTTTTTAAAGATTATTTATTGATTGATTTGAGAGAGAGAGAGGAGAGTGAGTGAGAATGCGAGTTGTGGGGAGAGGCAGAGGGAGAGGGAGAAGCAGACTCCCCGCTGAGTAGGGAGCCCGATTCAGGACTCGATCTCAGGACCCCGGGATCACAACCTGAGCACAAGGCAGACGCTTCACCAACTGAGCCACTCAGGCATCCCTAGGCTACTCTTTCAGTTGGGTATTGAGTGGTCTCCATTTCCTTACTCAGGATCTTCCCTTTGACTCCAAACCCTTCCTGGGGCTCTGTCCTCTGCTGATTTGAGGCCATGAGCCTTAGACAAAGGTCCTCGCATTTCTGGGACCTAAGCTGACAGCCAGAGTGGGCCGACTGGGGCCTATGCGTGCTAACAGCAGGGGCGAGACCCTCCAACCCCACTGTTTTGGAGGCAGTGGCTCCCTCAGACCTCATTCAGGACTTTGACCTCGACTCCAGGTAGGATTTGGGATTTCTCCATCTACCTGAGTCTACAAGCCTTAAAGCAAAGGCCCCAGAGTAGCTAGAAAAGAAGTCACTGTGCTGCACATTTGGGTACCTCCCCTGGGGACTCCCAGATATGAGAGCCGGGTGCTGTTCTGTGCAGCTCCCTATTCTGAGGAGAGGGGCCCTTATTAGCACTGACGGTCCTACCTTTACTCCTTTAGGGCCAAAACTCCTCCCTCTGCTCATGGGGCTGCCTCCTTTAGATAAAGGCCTTCCTCTACCTGAATCACCCCCTAGGCAGAAATGAGGGGTTATCTCAGCCCAAATTACTCCTGAATTTCAGAACTGCCAGCAGGAGTGGCGCCGCCCCCTTTAGACAAAGGCCCTGCCTCCCTGAGGCCACCCTGAGGACGATGGGATTGCTCGGCCAGCCAGTCCGCTGGGACCCCCCCAGAGCCCGACCGAAGGGGCAGGTTCAGGGGCGCCAACTTCGTTATGGGGTGGAGTAGTCTCTTCAGTCCCCCCCAGGGTCCTCACCTTGACTTTAGACTGGTCCTGCAAAACCGTCCGCCGCCCAAGGAATCGCCGTGCCCAGTGGTCGAGGTCCCGCCCAGAACGGAAGTCGGGGAATCCGCATCCGGGGGCGGCGGCACCGGGGTCTCCGGGGGCGGAACGCAGGGGTGGGCGGAACGCAGGGGTGGGCGGAACGCAGGGGTGGGCGGGGCTCTGTGGGACCCCGGCGCTTGCGGCTCCTCCCCCTGCCAGCCCAGGCCTGCCAGCCCCCAGGGCCCCCACCCTCCTGAGTCCCTAGAGGGAAACTCTGGTCCTGTTGCTCGGGGGTACTCCTTCCTGAGCCGCACAAGCCTCATAAGGGGGGGCGGGCTCTGTGAACCTCTCCCTTTCAGGAGAGATTCACTTGCATTGAGGGTCCACACCTTGACTCTAGCTATGGTCAAGACTTCTCCCTCTGCAGAGCTGGGACCATCCTGCTAGATAAGGCCATTCCTTCCCTGAGACTCACCGGGCAGAATGAGGGGACTCCTCAGAGCTCTTCTGGGTCCCCCAAGGCTAAGAATGGTACAGGATTCTATTTAGCCCCCTCTGCTTTGGGGGTCCCCTGATAACACTCATGGTCTTCACATGAATTCTTGTTAGGGCCCAGGTCCCTCCCTCTGCAAAACTGAGGCAGCTTCCATTAAACGGTGGCCCTCACCTTCCTGAGACTTTCCAGGCTGAAATCAGCTCTGCCCAGGGCTTCCCAGGGATGACAGCAGAGGAGATGTTGTGGGACCTCCTTTTATGCTGTGGGTGCTACTCTTGGGTCTTCACCTTGACAGATGACCGATCATGTAACTTCATTCTGTGCTTTCCTATAGCTGCTCATCTTACCTGTAGGTCCTCCTTTCCTGAGAATTCCAAGTTGGAAGTGTGGGTGATCCTCATCTGATCATGGTCCTTGGGTGTCTCCCAAAAGACAGCAGGGATGAGATACTATAGGACCTTGCTGTTCTGGCTGGGTCCTTCCATCATTTCTCATTCATGGTCCTCGTCATATCTTTCAGAGCCTGGGACTCCTTCTACTGAGCTAAGGTCACCATCCTTAGGTCTTTGGATGACCCCAGTATGTTGGGGTAGTTGTCTTCTCAGTACTCATTCATGGGGGTTCTCATCTTGGCCTGTCTCTTGATTAAAGGCTTCCTGGGAAACAACGTGTACGTGCAAACACTCGACCAGTTTCTCTACTGCAAATATTGCAGAAAATGAGTCCATGTGCCGAGACTGATGTAAGATTAGGGAAGAGCAGCATACATCAGGGAGCCCAGGACAGGTGTTGTGGAGTCTGAGGAAAAAAAAAAAAAAAGCTGATATATTCCTTCTCTTCACCAGCCACACTTAGGATAGCTCTAAAAGATTTACTTTTTTTATTATTATGTTATGTTAGTCACCACACAGTACATCATTAGTTTTTGATGTAGTGTTCCATGATTCATTGTTTGCATATAACACCCAGTGCTCCATGCAATATGTGCCCTCTTTAATACCCATCACTGGGCTAACCCATCCCTCCACCCCCCTCCCCTCCGAAACCCTTAGTTTGTTTCCTGGAGTCCATAGTCTCTCATGGTTCATCTCCCCCTCTGATTTCTCCCCCTTCATTTTTCCCTTCCTTCTCCTAATGTCCTCCATGCTATTCCTTATGTTCCACATATAAGTGAAACCATATGATAATTGTCTTTCTCTGCTTGACTTATTTCACCTATGACCCAGCAATTGCACTACTGGGTATTTACCCCAAAGATACAGATATAGTAAAAAGAAGAGGCACATGCACCCCAATGTTCATAGCAGCAGTGTTCACAATAGCCAAACTGTGGAAGGAGCTGAGATGCCCTTCATCAGATGAATGGATAAAGAAGATGTGGTCCATATATACAATGGAATATTACTCAGCCATGAGAAAGGATGAATACCCACCATTAACATCAACATAAAAGATTTACTTTTTACAGAGAAGGATGGAGCCAGATGATTTTGTGAACCCCTGATCTTTGGAAGATATCTGATTTTACCCATGTAGATGATCATATTGTCACTGTCTCATTCTCTCCTTTATTCATATCTCTGATTTATTTTGGTATTCTTATCACACTGGTTATGTATTCCAATCCAATGTTTTGGTCACAGAGTCCTTTTTAGTGGCTTGAGATACATTTTGGAGTGGTAGAAGAAAGTGAATTAAGTGATCGATGGTCAGCATCAGGCTGAGAGGAGTGGAAAAGTGTGAGCTCTGGACAGATTCAGACTAAGGGTCTAGGCCTAGCCCTATCACTTATTAGCTCTTTGAACTGGGTGCATTAGCAAGTTCTGTGGGCCTCAGGCTCTGCATCTGTGAAGAAGGTTTGTTAAATCCTCTCTCGCAGGGCCTGGTGGACCATGGTTAATGTACATAAAGCACCTGGAAAGATGCCTGGAATGCACTGAGACTTTACACAATGCCTGTTATTACTATGGCTATGATTATTTTGACCTCAGAGGATACCACCCACCCTGATGGAATATTTGTTTTAATTTAGTAGATATCAGAGAATATATGCCACTCTAGGACATGGAATACCAAATCAGTCCAAAGTGCTGCTTACAGAGACACTAAAGTAAATTCCCCCCCCCCCAATAAATCATATTTCGAGCATGGGGGAGTTTTTTCCAGCGGAATGCAACTCAAATCCTCTAGAATTGGATTCAAAGACTAATTCTTTCCTCTCCTCTGCCCTTTTACTGAAAGCACCCCTATATTCATTAATTTCACCATCACCTAAAATCTATACCTCCCTTAGAGTTTGCAGAATTAGAAGCCAAGTAAAAAAACAAAACAAAAACAGTAACACTGAATTTGAATGCTCTTTTGATAAAATGGGTTCTGACTCCCCAACTTACAGGAAAGAGTACCTGCACAGTGGCTTCTGAGTTTCCAACCTCAAAAGAGTACCGCCCTTATGTCTCAGAAACTCCCTGGAGATGGTTTGTGTAAAACACCTAGTTTGTGGTCTGTGTTCACCTGCATTGGGGACAGAAGCATGGGACATGTTCCATCCGTGCCCGGGGTGAAGATCCTCTCTGATTTATTCACAATCCCAAAGTAACTGTTAAAGGTAGTTTTCCATTCCAGACTTAAATCTCTCAACTCAGAGACCCACCACTTGGCTCACCAGTTCCACAGCCACATTTAGCCCACCATACAGCTAACTTAAAATTACTTCCCATCATGGGCGCCTGCATGGCTCAGTCGTTAAGCGTCTGCCTTTGGCTCAGGTCATGATCCCAGGGTCCTGGGATCCAGCCCCGCATCGGGCTCCCTGCTCAGCGGGGAATCTGCTTCTCCCTCTGCCTCTGCCTGCCACTCCCCCTGCTTGTGCTCTCTCTCTCTATGACAAATAAGTTTTTTTAAAAATTACTTCCCATCACAGGGCTTTCAGCTGCCCAAAGGCTCAATCTGCCTTGCCTTGGGGCATTTTACACTAGAACTCCTCATCTGGAGGCCCCCTCCCTCCTTTTTACTCCTTATTTTTACTAGTCCTTTCCATCTTAGGGAGTATCTCACCACCTATTTTTTATATGAGAGCTGCTCTTAGACTCCACAGTTTTGTAGGCAGGGGTTGGGCCTATTTTTCTTATCATCCCCAGTACTAGCCAGGAGCCTTCCAAAAAGCAAGGGCTAAATTAATATTTGGGCAATTAAAGAATATTAAATTAAATGTTACCTAGTTCTGAATGACAAGAAACGATTCAAGGGTTTCAATTTGTTTTACAAAATACTAAAATTCTTATTTTTCAACAAGCTAAATAAACCTTTAATTGAAAGGAAAGCCATTTAAAATAGGAAGATAAAGATACATCTCCAATTTATGCACTGTACAGGAACACAAGTATGTTACACTTTGTGTTCCTATGCACCCCACCTGGGCCCTCCACTAGTTAGCCAACTGCCTTTGTTAACCACAAAGCGAAGAATCTGCCTTAGCCCGGCCTAGGGACGAGAGGAGCGTCTGGGCGGGGTGGGCGGCCTGGGTATGTGCACGGGCCTTGGTAGTAGAGGCAGCCCCGGCTGCGGCTCAGGCTCGGGCTCGCTCTTCCTCATCTCGCAGAGCCTCTTCATAATGGA
>NW_022591566.1:0-6207 GCF_004348235.1 Phoca vitulina
AAATGGTGCTTTTCAACCTGTCATTCCTTACATATTAATTAGGTGGCATTCCTCTATAAAGCGATTTCCATTTTTTCTGTAAAGGGAAGCCTCCTTTTAATTATTTTTAAATATAAATATTATTTATTCAACCTTTCTAATAATAAAACTCTGTTAGATATAGAAAACTTTGAAAAACTAAGAAAAAGGCCAAAGAAAATTCTTTTCACTCATAATCCCACCATTACTACTCACTGTTAACATTTGAATATATATCCTTCTCTTAGTTTTCTATGTACATATATTATTTTATAAAATTGGAATTACATTCTACCTACTGGCTATCAATCTTGCTTTTTTACTTATGATTTTCACATATAGGTAAATCCTTTTATATAACAGAAAAAAAATTTTTAAAGATTTTATTGATTTATTTGACAAAGAGATACACAGCAAGAGAGGGAACACAAGCAGGGAGAGTGGGAGAGGGAGAAGCAGGCTTCCCGCTGAGCAGGGAGCCCGATGCGGGGCTCGATCCCAGGACCCTGGGATCATGACCTGAGCCGAAGGCAGACGCTTAACAACTGAGCCACCCAGGCGCCCCTATAGAACAGAGAATTTTATTAATTTCCCAGTATGCTACCAAAAGGAAATATCATGATTTATTGAACATATCCCCTATTATTGGAAATTTTCTTCATTTCCAATGTTTCCTATTAAACATACTTTTTCAGTGAGTAACCTTGTTAACTCTTTGAATGCCATTTTAATTATTTCCTATGAAAAATTATCAAAAGCCAAATTTCTGAGTTAAAGGCTATGTAATTTTTTTCTACTCCCTGCTGAGCAGGGAGCCTGAGGCAGGGCTTGATCCCAGGACCCTGGGATCATGACCTGAGCTGCAACCGCTTAACTGACTGAGCCACCCAGGTGCCCCCAATGATTCAACACTTTGATACAACGCTTGGTGCTCATCACAGGTGTATTCGTTAATCCCCATCACCTACTTCACTCATCCCCTCCCCTTGGGTAATCATTTGTTTGTTCTCTATAATTAAGATTCTGTTTCTTGTTTTTTAAAAGTTCTAATATTACCAAATTTCTCTAAGGGATAATGCTTAATATTTTCAAACTTTGACAAGATAACTCAGACACACTGATACCAAAAAAATCTCTTTCTCCCCCATAATATAGAGATTCCAAATAAGAGATTCCGGTATCTCATACACCTATTTGGATTATTCGACTTGAGAATGAATTGCTTACACAGAGTTTTACCAAAATTCATTAGAACTTTAATAAGCAGATTTTTTTTAGATACAAGAACCTAGACTAACTGGTCTTGTGGTTTCAATAGCAGTCAAGTCAAGTGCTGTTAGAATCTGTGGATATCTGGGGCACTGGGTGGCTCAGTCGGTTGGACGTCTCCCTTCAGCTCAGGTCATGATCCCAGCGTCCTGAGATCAAGCCCCATGCCGGGCTCTCTGCTCAGTGGGGAGTCGGCTTCTCCAACTCCCTCTGTGCTCTCTCCCTGTGTTCTTTCTCTTTCTCTCTCTCTCTCTCTCTCTTTAAAGAAAGAATCTGTGGATACTCGACAGAATGATCAAGCAAAATGAGGTTGTCTGTGCTAAGGGGTATTTGTACTAATCACTCTATTGTGTTTCTGGTGTAAGAACATAAATCCAAAGTCACCTTCTGATAGAAAGCCATGGACAGTGTTGAAATTAAAGGCACAATTTAAGGGCAATGATTGTGTTTGATGGATGATGAGCCTAAGAAAATAGAAGCCAGCGTCCCTTGCACACACGGCAACTGGCCCTATGCTAAATGCTATGCTTGCATTGCATCATTTCAGCCTCAGGAAAAAACCTCTGGGTAAAGTACCATCCTTATTCCTGTTTCCAGATGGGAAGAAAAAAAAAAAAAACACCTGATGCTAACAGAAGTCACCAACAAAGATCTATGTGTGTTTTCTCTCTGGGAAGCACCTGGAGAGTGCAGATTTTGTGTTCTTTTTCTCTATCTCCCTTCAGGGCTAGCACAGTGCTCAGCTCATACCATTAAATGATTGTGGAAGTTATGTAAATTTAGGTTTCTGAATTTGTTCTTCTCTCAGGTGAGCTGGGAGGAATATGCTTCAGCAAGAGTCCACATGGCTTACCTCACAGGGGACAGAGGGATCATGGATGAAGATGGTTACCTCCGGTGGACTGGTAGAGCTGATGACGTCCCAGATGTGTTGGGGTCAGAGGTGGTAAATGCTTGTGGTTACTGCTATTGAGCGTGGGGCTGTGGTGGTCTGGGGAGGGCTCTGGACCACCTCAGATACATAAGCATTATAGAAAGTTTAGACAATGCAAATAAACAAAAATAAAAAAATAAGAGTCATTCACCATCTCATATTTTGGTGTATATTCTTCCAGTCTTCTTTCTTCGTATATAGAAACACATTTTTAGTAGAAGTGAGTTCAAGGAGAAATGTTCTAGCATAACTTGTCTTTTTCATTCAGCAATATAAATGTTTTTCTGTGCAATAATGCATACTTACATAATACCATTCTAAAATTGTTAATTAAGTAAAACATACATTCAGTAAGTACACAAATCTTACATGAACAGCCCAATGAATATTTACATGTTTATGCGCCTGTAATCACATTTAGATTAGGGCATAAGATATTCCCAGCACCCTAATAGGCTCCCTCATGTCCTCATGCCTCTGTGAAAACTGAACTCCTCCTTTTATGAACTTAGAAGTAAATTTCTGTACCTAAAAGCAGTTTCAGGAATTGGGAAAAGTCAATTAAATCCTAAGAGCAATCAATTCTGAGTGGCAGATGACTGCAAGCAGATTCCATGGCCCATCCCAATTCAGAACTGGCCAACCACAAAAGTCACAGGAATGTTAAATATGACAAGCAATTTGAACATCCCACTCTCTAAATCGCAAACCTGCTTTCCCAGTGTTTTGACACAGCTTAAAAAACTCAACTAAATTTTGCTCCGGAAGTCTCTCCTCTGAGCATTCCCTACTGGAGTTAACTCTGAATGAAGCACTTCCTTTCTTCACCTCTAACTGGTCTCAAGTTTTACCTTTAGCGTCTCTTTCCCTCAGTAACTATTATTCTGACTTCTAAAACCATAGATTAATTTTGCCTGCTCCCTTATACAAATGGAATCATCCCGTCTGTACTCTTTTGTGTCTGACTTCTTTCTCTCAAAATAATGCCTGTGAGATTTATCCATGTCATTGTCTGTATCTGTATCAATAGTTCATTCTTCTTCATTGCTATGTAGAATCCCATTGTATGAATACACCTAAAATTTACTGATCCCCTCTACTTTTGGTGAGAGAATGGGATTGATTCCAATCTGGGATAACATGAATAAAGGTGCTTTGAATATTATTCTACATGTCTGTGGCTGAATATATGCAAAGATTTATGATTGAGAGAGATCTAGGAGGGGAGATGCTGAATCATAAGGTATGCATATTTTCAGTTTGATTAAGATATTACCACAGTTTTCTAATTCCCAATTTATACTCCTACCACAGTGGAAGCTGAATCAAAGTTCCATTTGCATAATTATGCTAAGCGAAATAAGTCAGCCAGAGAAAGACAAATATCAGATGATTTCAATCATATGCGGAATTTAAGAAACAAAACAAATGAGCATAAGGAAAAAGAGAGAGAGAGAGAGAGAGAGGCAAACCAAGAAAGAGACTTATAACTATAGAGAACACACTGATGGTTGCCAGAGGGGAGGTGGGTGGGGAGATGGGTGAAACAGGTGATGGGGATTAAGAAGCACATTTGTTGTGATGGGCACTGGATGTTGTTTGGTTTGTTGAATCACTAAATCCTACACCTGAAACTAATATTATACTGTATGTTAACTGGCATTTAAAGAAAAACTTTTTTAAAAAAAGTTCTATTTGGGCGCGCCTGGGTGGCTCAGTTGTTAAGCGTCTGCCTTCGGCTCAGGTCATGGTCCCAGGGTCCTGGGATCGAGCCCCGCATCGGGCTCCCTTCTCTGCGGGAAGCCTGCTTCTCCCTCTCCCACTCCCCCTGCTTGTGTTCCCTTTCTCGCTGTCTCTGTCAAAAAATAAATAAAATCTTAAAAAAAAAAAAAGTTCTATTTGCTCCATACCCTCAACAACACTTGTTATTATGAATCTTTTGAACTTCAGTCATCCTGGTAAGCATGCAGTATTATTTCATAATAGTTTTCATATAATTTTAAGGGACATGTAGTAGTTCATTCTGTCAAGATGATAAAGTTTTTTACTTTACTAATCCCTTATTGTTGGAGGTATGTTTTTTATTTTTTTTTCAATTTTTTACTTTATAAAACACTTGGATGATCATCCTTTAACATAAAATGTTTGTGTGCCAATATCAGAAATATAAAAGGAGTTATCGCTGCAGATCTTACACATATTAAAAAGATAGAGGTGCCTGGGTGGCTCAGTTGATTAAGTGTTGGCCTTAGCCAGTTTTGGCTTAGGTCATGATCTCAGGGTCGTGGGATTGAGCCCCATGTTGGGCTCTGCACTCAGTGGGGAACCTGCTTGAGATTCTCTCTCTCCCTCTCCGTCTCCCCCTCTACCAGTCTCTCACTTTCTCTCTCTAAAATACGTAAAGCTTTAAAAAAAAAAAAGATAACAAGAAAATACTATGAACAGTTTTATGTCAACAAATTCAACAATGTAGATGAAATGGAAAGATGCCTCAAAAAAATATAACATACCACACAAAATAAAACAAAAATCTGAATGATCCAGTATCTATTTTAATAACTGAAATAATTATTAACAACCTTACCAGAAAGAAAGACCCAGGTCCAAGTGGTTTTACTGGTAAATCCTATCAAACATTTATGGAAGAAATAACATGAACCTTACAAAAACCCTTCCAGACAGTAAAGGAGCAAGTAACATTGGATATGATCAGGTTTTAAGTCTTTGCCAATGTGAAAAGTGAATAATCTTCTTTGTCCTTTGATTACTAGTAAGATTGAAGTTTTTCTTATGTTTACTGTCCTTTTTCCATTTTAAAATCGGAATGTTTATCTTTCTCTGACTCATTTTTTTAAAGATTGATTTCTTTATGAGAGAGAGAGAGCAAAAGAGAGAGTGCATGAGATCGAGGCGGGGGAGGGGAGGAAGTGGGGAAGGCAGAGGAAGAGACAGAATCTCAAGCAGACTCCCATCTCAAGTGGAGCCTGACACTGACACAGGGCTCAATCCAACAACCATGAGATCATGACCTGAGCCAAAATTAAAGCGAGAGTTAGACACCTAGCTGACTGAGACTGCGCATAGGGTGGTGTGCTGATGATGAAATTAAAAGTCCTCAATTTGCAGTCCCTCCACCTACATGCTATGGCCTATAATACCTGCTTGCCATTAGAGCACTTTTGAGTTAAGGTATTATGTCAAAGATCAAAACTGTGGGAGGAATGGATCACGAATCCAGTCCTTCCTCTATACTGGAAATCACTTACTAGATTTTCAGTAGCGCCCTGAGGCACAAGGAGACAGGAGAGTTTGGTTTTGATGGAAAAATGAGATAGGTCACGAAAAACCAGAATATAAAAACCATAAAACTCCACAGTACAGGGACGCCTGGGTGGCTCAGTCGTTAAGTGTCTGCCTTCGGCTCAGGTCATGATCCCAGGGTCCTGGGATCGAGCCCCGCATCGGGTTCCCTGCTTGGCGGGAAGCAGGCTTCTCCCTCTCCCGCTACCCCTGCTTGTGTTCCCTCTCTCACTCTGTCTCTCTGTGTCAAATAAATAAATAAAATCTTTAAAAAAAAAAAAAAACAGAAACACTCCACAGTACAGAAGGAGGCCGTATTCAGCCAGATAAGTGGAGATAATGAAGCAAAACAAGCACTTTTGGCAAAATATTTCATTACAGACCAGGGCCTACAGCATATTTGTTTGGGGCATAGTCTCTTAAGGGAACCAGAAAAGGAATAAGACCAAAAAATGTGTAGTATCATAATCCCTCTCAGAGAGACTGAGAGTGTGTGGCTGGAAGTAATTTGGTATACTATGTACTAATCCCATAAAAGACACATGAATGAAAGGAGGTGGTTGCTAACCACCCACCTAAGGACAGGAGATCAGACCAACTGCAGAGTGTCCTTCCGACTGAGAGAGGCATGCACGTTTGGGGGGCAGAGCTGCTGTGCTTGGAACTCTGGGGATGAGGCTGCACAC
>NW_022591567.1:0-6203 GCF_004348235.1 Phoca vitulina
AAATGGTGCTTTTCAACCTGTCATTCCTTACATATTAATTAGGTGGCATTCCTCTATAAAGCGATTTCCATTTTTTCTGTAAAGGGAAGCCTCCTTTTAATTATTTTTAAATATAAATATTATTTATTCAACCTTTCTAATAATAAAACTCTGTTAGATATAGAAAACTTTGAAAAACTAAGAAAAAGGCCAAAGAAAATTCTTTTCACTCATAATCCCACCATTACTACTCACTGTTAACATTTGAATATATATCCTTCTCTTAGTTTTCTATGTACATATATTATTTTATAAAATTGGAATTACATTCTACCTACTGGCTATCAATCTTGCTTTTTTACTTATGATTTTCACATATAGGTAAATCCTTTTATATAACAGAAAAAAAATTTTTAAAGATTTTATTGATTTATTTGACAAAGAGATACACAGCAAGAGAGGGAACACAAGCAGGGAGAGTGGGAGAGGGAGAAGCAGGCTTCCCGCTGAGCAGGGAGCCCGATGCGGGGCTCGATCCCAGGACCCTGGGATCATGACCTGAGCCGAAGGCAGACGCTTAACAACTGAGCCACCCAGGCGCCCCTATAGAACAGAGAATTTTATTAATTTCCCAGTATGCTACCAAAAGGAAATATCATGATTTATTGAACATATCCCCTATTATTGGAAATTTTCTTCATTTCCAATGTTTCCTATTAAACATACTTTTTCAGTGAGTAACCTTGTTAACTCTTTGAATGCCATTTTAATTATTTCCTATGAAAAATTATCAAAAGCCAAATTTCTGAGTTAAAGGCTATGTAATTTTTTTCTACTCCCTGCTGAGCAGGGAGCCTGAGGCAGGGCTTGATCCCAGGACCCTGGGATCATGACCTGAGCTGCAACCGCTTAACTGACTGAGCCACCCAGGTGCCCCCAATGATTCAACACTTTGATACAACGCTTGGTGCTCATCACAGGTGTATTCGTTAATCCCCATCACCTACTTCACTCATCCCCTCCCCTTGGGTAATCATTTGTTTGTTCTCTATAATTAAGATTCTGTTTCTTGTTTTTTAAAAGTTCTAATATTACCAAATTTCTCTAAGGGATAATGCTTAATATTTTCAAACTTTGACAAGATAACTCAGACACACTGATACCAAAAAAATCTCTTTCTCCCCCATAATATAGAGATTCCAAATAAGAGATTCCGGTATCTCATACACCTATTTGGATTATTCGACTTGAGAATGAATTGCTTACACAGAGTTTTACCAAAATTCATTAGAACTTTAATAAGCAGATTTTTTTTAGATACAAGAACCTAGACTAACTGGTCTTGTGGTTTCAATAGCAGTCAAGTCAAGTGCTGTTAGAATCTGTGGATATCTGGGGCACTGGGTGGCTCAGTCGGTTGGACGTCTCCCTTCAGCTCAGGTCATGATCCCAGCGTCCTGAGATCAAGCCCCATGCCGGGCTCTCTGCTCAGTGGGGAGTCGGCTTCTCCAACTCCCTCTGTGCTCTCTCCCTGTGTTCTTTCTCTTTCTCTCTCTCTCTCTCTCTCTTTAAAGAAAGAATCTGTGGATACTCGACAGAATGATCAAGCAAAATGAGGTTGTCTGTGCTAAGGGGTATTTGTACTAATCACTCTATTGTGTTTCTGGTGTAAGAACATAAATCCAAAGTCACCTTCTGATAGAAAGCCATGGACAGTGTTGAAATTAAAGGCACAATTTAAGGGCAATGATTGTGTTTGATGGATGATGAGCCTAAGAAAATAGAAGCCAGCGTCCCTTGCACACACGACAACTGGCCCTATGCTAAATGCTATGCTTGCATTGCATCATTTCAGCCTCAGGAAAAAACCTCTGGGGAAAGTACCATCCTTATTCCTGTTTCCAGATGGGAAGAGAAAAAAAAAAGACCTGATGCTAACAGAAGTCACCAACAAAGATCTATGTGTGTTTTCTCTCTGGGAAGCACCTGGAGAGTGCAGATTTTGTGTTCTTTTTCTCTATCTCCCTTCAGGGCTAGCACAGTGCTCAGCTCATACCATTAAATGATTGTGGAAGTTATATAAATTTAGGTTTCTGAATTTGTTCTTCTCTCAGGTGAGCTGGGAGGAATATGCTTCAGCGAGAGTCCACATGGCTTACCTCACAGGGGACAGAGGGATCATGGATGAAGATGGTTACCTCTGGTGGACTGGTAGAGCTGATGATGTCCCAGATGTGTTGGGGTCAGAGGTGGTAAATGCTTGTGGTTACTGCTATTGAGCGTGGGGCTGTGGTGGTCTGGGGAGGGCTCTGGACCACCTCAGATACATAAGCATTATAGAAAGTTTAGACAATGCAAATAAACAAAAATAAAAAAATAAGAGTCATTCACCATCTCATATTTTGGTGTATATTCTTCCAGTCTTCTTTCTTCGTATATAGAAACACATTTTTAGTAGAAGTGAGTTCAAGGAGAAATGTTCTAGCATAACTTGTCTTTTTCATTCAGCAATATAAATGTTTTTCTGTGCAATAATGCATACTTACATAATACCATTCTAAAATTGTTAATTAAGTAAAACATACATTCAGTAAGTACACAAATCTTACATGAACAGCCCAATGAATATTTACATGTTTATGCGCCTGTAATCACATTTAGATTAGGGCATAAGATATTCCCAGCACCCTAATAGGCTCCCTCATGTCCTCATGCCTCTGTGAAAACTGAACTCCTCCTTTTATGAACTTAGAAGTAAATTTCTGTACCTAAAAGCAGTTTCAGGAATTGGGAAAAGTCAATTAAATCCTAAGAGCAATCAATTCTGAGTGGCAGATGACTGCAAGCAGATTCCATGGGCCATCCCAATTCAGAACTGGCCAACCACAAAAGTCACAGGAATGTTAAATATGACAAGCAATTTGAACATCCCACTCTCTAAATCGCAAACCTGCTTTCCCAGTGTTTTGACACAGCTTAAAAAACTCAACTAAATTTTGCTCCGGAAGTCTCTCCTCTGAGCATTCCCTACTGGAGTTAACTCTGAATGAAGCACTTCCTTTCTTCACCTCTAACTGGTCTCAAGTTTTACCTTTAGCCTCTCTTTCCATC
Organism: Phoca vitulina; assembly: GCF_004348235.1. Lineage (NCBI taxonomy): Eukaryota > Metazoa > Chordata > Mammalia > Carnivora > Phocidae > Phoca > Phoca vitulina. The sequence continues at coordinate 3,091 of NW_022591567.1, forward strand.
AGTAACTATTATTCTGACTTCTAAAACCATAGATTAATTTTGCCTGCTCCCTTATACAAATGGAATCATCCCGTCTGTACTCTTTTGTGTCTGACTTCTTTCTCTCAAAATAATGCCTGTGAGATTTATCCATGTCATTGTCTGTATCTGTATCAATAGTTCATTCTTCTTCATTGCTATGTAGAATCCCATTGTATGAATACACCTAAAATTTACTGATCCCCTCTACTTTTGGTGAGAGAATGGGATTGATTCCAATCTGGGATAACATGAATAAAGGTGCTTTGAATATTATTCTACATGTCTGTGGCTGAATATATGCAAAGATTTATGATTGAGAGAGATCTAGGAGGGGAGATGCTGAATCATAAGGTATGCATATTTTCAGTTTGATTAAGATATTACCACAGTTTTCTAATTCCCAATTTATACTCCTACCACAGTGGAAGCTGAATCAAAGTTCCATTTGCATAATTATGCTAAGCGAAATAAGTCAGCCAGAGAAAGACAAATATCAGATGATTTCAATCATATGCGGAATTTAAGAAACAAAACAAATGAGCATAAGGAAAAAGAGAGAGAGAGAGAGAGAGAGGCAAACCAAGAAAGAGACTTATAACTATAGAGAACACACTGATGGTTGCCAGAGGGGAGGTGGTGGGGAGATGGGTGAAACAGGTGATGGGGATTAAGAAGCACATTTGTTGTGATGGGCACTGGATGTTGTTTGGTTTGTTGAATCACTAAATCCTACACCTGAAACTAATATTATACTGTATGTTAACTGGCATTTAAAGAAAAACTTTTTTAAAAAAAGTTCTATTTGGGCGCGCCTGGGTGGCTCAGTTGTTAAGCGTCTGCCTTCGGCTCAGGTCATGGTCCCAGGGTCCTGGGATCGAGCCCCGCATCGGGCTCCCTTCTCTGCGGGAAGCCTGCTTCTCCCTCTCCCACTCCCCCTGCTTGTGTTCCCTTTCTCGCTGTCTCTGTCAAAAAATAAATAAAATCTTAAAAAAAAAAAAAGTTCTATTTGCTCCATACCCTCAACAACACTTGTTATTATGAATCTTTTGAACTTCAGTCATCCTGGTAAGCATGCAGTATTATTTCATAATAGTTTTCATATAATTTTAAGGGACATGTAGTAGTTCATTCTGTCAAGATGATAAAGTTTTTTACTTTACTAATCCCTTATTGTTGGAGGTATGTTTTTTATTTTTTTTTCAATTTTTTACTTTATAAAACACTTGGATGATCATCCTTTAACATAAAATGTTTGTGTGCCAATATCAGAAATATAAAAGGAGTTATCGCTGCAGATCTTACACATATTAAAAAGATAGAGGTGCCTGGGTGGCTCAGTTGATTAAGTGTTGGCCTTAGCCAGTTTTGGCTTAGGTCATGATCTCAGGGTCGTGGGATTGAGCCCCATGTTGGGCTCTGCACTCAGTGGGGAACCTGCTTGAGATTCTCTCTCTCCCTCTCCGTCTCCCCCTCTACCAGTCTCTCACTTTCTCTCTCTAAAATACGTAAAGCTTTAAAAAAAAAAAAGATAACAAGAAAATACTATGAACAGTTTTATGTCAACAAATTCAACAATGTAGATGAAATGGAAAGATGCCTCAAAAAAATATAACATACCACACAAAATAAAACAAAAATCTGAATGATCCAGTATCTATTTTAATAACTGAAATAATTATTAACAACCTTACCAGAAAGAAAGACCCAGGTCCAAGTGGTTTTACTGGTAAATCCTATCAAACATTTATGGAAGAAATAACATGAACCTTACAAAAACCCTTCCAGACAGTAAAGGAGCAAGTAACATTGGATATGATCAGGTTTTAAGTCTTTGCCAATGTGAAAAGTGAATAATCTTCTTTGTCCTTTGATTACTAGTAAGATTGAAGTTTTTCTTATGTTTACTGTCCTTTTTCCATTTTAAAATCGGAATGTTTATCTTTCTCTGACTCATTTTTTTAAAGATTGATTTCTTTATGAGAGAGAGAGAGCAAAAGAGAGAGTGCATGAGATCGAGGCGGGGGAGGGGAGGAAGTGGGGAAGGCAGAGGAAGAGACAGAATCTCAAGCAGACTCCCATCTCAAGTGGAGCCTGACACTGACACAGGGCTCAATCCAACAACCATGAGATCATGACCTGAGCCAAAATTAAAGCGAGAGTTAGACACCTAGCTGACTGAGACTGCGCATAGGGTGGTGTGCTGATGATGAAATTAAAAGTCCTCAATTTGCAGTCCCTCCACCTACATGCTATGGCCTATAATACCTGCTTGCCATTAGAGCACTTTTGAGTTAAGGTATTATGTCAAAGATCAAAACTGTGGGAGGAATGGATCACGAATCCAGTCCTTCCTCTATACTGGAAATCACTTACTAGATTTTCAGTAGCGCCCTGAGGCACAAGGAGACAGGAGAGTTTGGTTTTGATGGAAAAATGAGATAGGTCACGAAAAACCAGAATATAAAAACCATAAAACTCCACAGTACAGGGACGCCTGGGTGGCTCAGTCGTTAAGTGTCTGCCTTCGGCTCAGGTCATGATCCCAGGGTCCTGGGATCGAGCCCCGCATCGGGTTCCCTGCTTGGCGGGAAGCAGGCTTCTCCCTCTCCCGCTACCCCTGCTTGTGTTCCCTCTCTCACTCTGTCTCTCTGTGTCAAATAAATAAATAAAATCTTTAAAAAAAAAAAAAAACAGAAACACTCCACAGTACAGAAGGAGGCCGTATTCAGCCAGATAAGTGGAGATAATGAAGCAAAACAAGCACTTTTGGCAAAATATTTCATTACAGACCAGGGCCTACAGCATATTTGTTTGGGGCATAGTCTCTTAAGGGAACCAGAAAAGGAATAAGACCAAAAAATGTGTAGTATCATAATCCCTCTCAGAGAGACTGAGAGTGTGTGGCTGGAAGTAATTTGGTATACTATGTACTAATCCCATAAAAGACACATGAATGAAAGGAGGTGGTTGCTAACCACCCACCTAAGGACAGGAGATCAGACCAACTGCAGAGTGTCCTTCCGACTGAGAGAGGCATGCACGTTTGGGGGCAGAGCTGCTGTGCTTGGAACTCTGGGGATGAGGCTGCACAC
>NW_022591568.1:0-4976 GCF_004348235.1 Phoca vitulina
TACTTATTGCCACTGAACTGTACCCTGAAACGTGCTTAATGGTATCAGTTGTATGTCTATTACACAATAGGAAAGTAGCGAGTCAGGAGGACGGGTCCATCGAAAGTCCCAGAAAGGCCCAAGAGCAGGGATCCTGTATCTTAGTTCTCACTCTCATGCTCTGCGCCTTGTTGGGTGTCTGAGCTCACAGTGGTATCAGTAAATGCTTGCTAAGACACAGTGCAGGCAGATGGTCCAGAGAGAGTGCACAAACCATCTGTGAGCACTGAGGAATCCCAACAGGACATGCATCCAGACTGAATGAGTGCCCACATTTCACAAACACCAGCATAAATAGCCATTTAAAACGAAGGCAGACGCCACTCTGGAAAACACTATGGAGGTTCCTCAAAAAGTTGAAAAAAGAGCTACCTTATGACCGAGCAATTGCACTACTGGGTATTTACCCCAAAGATACAAATGTAGTGATCCAAAGGGGCACGTGCACCCCAATGTTTATAGCAACAATGTCCACAATAGCTAAACTATGGAAAGAGTCTAGAGGTCCATCAACAGATGAATGGATAAAGAAGATGTGGTGTGTGTGTGTGTGTATATATATATATAAATATATATATATATATAGAGAGAGAGAGAGAGAGAATATTATGCAGCTATCAAAAAAATGAAATCTTGCCATTTGCAACGACGTGGATGGAACTAGAGTGTGTTATATTAAACAAAATAAGTCAGTCAGAGAAAGTCAGTTATCATATGATCTCACTGATATGAGGAATTTGAGGAACAAGACAGAGGATCATAGGGGAAGGGAGGGAAAAATGAAACAAGATGAAACCAGAGAGGGAGACAAACCATAAGAGACTCTTAATCTCAGGAAACAAACTGAGGGTTGCTGGAGTGGAGGGGGTTGGGAGGGGTGGGGTGACTGGGTGATGGACATTGGGGAGGGTACGTGCTATGGTGAGTGCTGTGAATTGCATAAGACTGATGAATCAAAGACCTGTACCCCTGAAACAAATAATACATTATATGTTAATTTAAAAATCACTAAAATAATAAAAATAAAACAAAAGCAGGTGACCTCAAGCTGTATTACAAAGCTGTGATCATCAAGACAGTATGGTACTGGCACAAAACAGACACATAGATCAATGGAACAGAATAGAGAGCCCAGAAATGGGCCCTCAACTCTATGGTCAACTAATCTTCCACAAAGCAGGAAAGAATACCCAATGGAAAAAAGACAGACTCTTCAATAAATGGTATTGGGAAAATTAGACAGCCACATGCAGAAGAATGAAACTGGACCATTCTCTTACACCATATACAAAGATAAACTCAAATTGGATGAAAGACCTCAATGTGACACAGGAATCCATCAAAATCCTAGAAGAGAACACAGGCAGCAACCTCTTCGACCTCAGCTGCAGCAACTTCTTGCTAGACACGTCTCCAAAGGCAAGGGTAACAAAAGCAAAAATGAACCTTTGGGACTTCATCATGATCAAAAGCTTCTGCACAGCAAAGGAAACAGTCAACAAAACTAAGAGGCAAGCCATGGAATGGGAGAAGATATTTGCAAATGACATTACAGATAAAGGGCTGGCATCCAAGATCTATAAAGAACTTCTCAAACTCAACACCCAAAAAACAAATAATCCAATCAAGAAATGGGCAGAAGACATGAACAGACACTTCTCCAAAGACATACAAATGGCTAACAGACACATGAAAAAATGCTCCACATCACTAGCCATCAGGGAAATATAAATTAAAACCACATTGAGATACCACCTTACACCACTTAGAATGGCAAAAATCAACAAGGCAGGAAACAACAAATGTTGGTGAGGAGTGGAGAAAGGGGAACCCTCTTACACTGTTGGTGGGAATGCAAGCTGGTAGAGCCACTCTGAAAAACAGTATGGAGGTTCTTCAAGACGTTACAAATAGAACTACCCTACCACCCAGCAATTGCACTACTGGGTATTTACCCCAAAGATACAGATGTAGTGAAAAGAAGGGCCACCTGCCCCCCAATGTTCATAGCAGTAATGTCCACAATAGCCAAACTGTGGAAGGAGCCGAGATGCCCTTCAACAGACGAATGGATAAAGAAGATGTGGTATATATGTACAATGGAATATTACTCAGCTGTCAGAAAGGATGAATACCTACCATTTACATTGACATAGATGGAACTGGAGGGGATTATGCTAAGTGACATAAATAAATCAGACAAAGACAATTATCATATAGTTTCACTCATATGTGGAATGTCAGGAATAGCACAGAGGACTACAGGGGAAGGGAGGGAAAACTGAACAGGAAGAAATCAGAGAGGGAGACAAACCATGAGAGACTCTGGACTCCAGTAAACAAACCGAGGGTTACAGAAGGGAGGAGGGTGGGGGGATGGGGTAACTGGGTGATGGGTATTAAGGAGGGCACATGTTGTGATGAGCACTGGGTGTTATAGGCAACTAATGAATCACTGAACACTACATCAAAATCTACTGATGTACTATATGTTGGCTAATGAATTTAAATTTAAAAAATTAAATAAAATTAATAAATAAAAAATTAATCCACGCAGGAAATGGAAATAACCCAGAGGGCGCCATGCTCCTGGAGGCTGAGCTAGCGGTCACGGCCAAGGAAGGCCTCTGGCGGTGAGGGCACTAGGGTTCTGAGAGGTGGCTCGGTGCAACCCTGACCCTGAAGCCCCATGGCCATCGCAAGGTGCAAAGGACTAGGGGGGAAGACCCAGCCAGGACCCGTTCTGGCTCCATGGCTGCTACAGGGCTGCTCCCAGCCCCACCAGGTGGTGTCTGTTTAGAACCAGGGAGAAAACCTTTTCCCTCAATTGTTCTTTTTAAAAATGGTTGCTCAGCATTGACACAGAAAAACATCTGACATAAAACTGGAGCCATTCACAGCTGCAAATGACCCAGAAGTGATGAAAATGTAGTGAACACAAAGAGAGGACGTTGTATCCCCAGGCAGGCCTCCTGTGAGCAGGTGCGGCTGGGGCGCTGGACGTGCCCGTGCAGACAGTGCTGGACTCCACAGCCTCCCTCGAGGGGACAAAAGTAGGAACCTGCTCTGATGGCTCCGCTGAAGTCAGCACACCCCGATGGAGACGGGGACAGCCCCTCATGAGTTCCGGGTGTCCTGGTGATTCTTGGGCATGGCCCAAATCTCAGCTTCTTCATGACCCGGGGCCAGCCCAGCAGCTGCGGGTCCCACAGGTCCTCCAGGGACAGCACCTTGGTGGGCTTGTGGTCCAGCAGGTACCTGTTCAGGTGGCTCTTATCGTACCACATGGCCTCGATCCCATTGGCCCAGTTGACCACCATCACCTGGTGACAGGCTGAGGTCAGTCGGTGAACCTCCACCACAACCCCCCAAAAAAGGCCCCCATGTAGTAAAAGTCGCCCTGGTCCTTGGGGATGTGGGCCTGGGACTGGGGCCAGCGCTCATAGCTTAAGTCCTCACAGGCCACCCAGTAGAAACCGGGGTGCAGGGTGCCAAAGAGGGGGGACAGGATCTCCATGCCCACGTGGTCACAGAACTTCATGTCCACAACCCCGCACACCATGTCATCCACCTCATGGAGGAAGCGCTCCTCACAGAAGCGGCTCATCGTCGCCATGTGCTGCATGGACACATCCTGCCAGCGTGGGGCACTGCGTACCTCAAGAACCACCACCCTTCAGTGCTCCTGGAGGGGCACACGGGACACAGCAACTAGCTGGTTGGTGAAGACATAGTAGATGACCCTGTGTCCACCATGAAGTGATTCTGCAGGAACAGCTCCAGGAAGACCCCGTATCCACAGGGGCAGGGGACAGGGCAGGAAGAGGGTCACTGCCAGAGGCTGGTGGCAGGACCCCAGAGCTGGGGGTCATGGACGTGTGCACCTTCTTCATGGGGACAGGCCCTGTGCTGCTTTAAGCAACAGCCACCCTGGCCTGTCCTGAGCAAGTCCGCCGGCAGGGCCTCCCTACCTTCTGCTCCCAGAGATGGGGGCCATCAGCACCCCATCTTACACAGCGGAGCCTGAGGCTTAGGAGGCTGGAAACCCATGCAGCCCCACTGTCAGCATGCTGGAGCCAGGAACACTCCCCTGTCCTGAGCTCCCAGGCAAACCCTGCAGGTGCCCTCCCCTGGCTGAACCCCTGCAGGTTCTGTCCCCACCTGCCATGAGTTGAGCACCTTTGGACACAGCCCCTGTTTCTATGCCCTATAGACGGTAGAATCAGCAGGGCCGGCCACCTGCCCCACTTTACCTTGAGTGGGCTGTCGCTGGTCCCCAACAGAGCTGTCTCCACCCCCTATAGGGTCCTCCCTTGAAGGCTACTGGGCCTCTGGATGACAAGGTCCATCAGTAAACCACTGGTATTCCTAGGAGGGGTCACCCTCGAACTCCCCAGATCAGGAATCAGGTTCAGCCCGTGGACAGGGAAGGGGAAAGACGACCCCTGGAAGAAAAGGGGGCTTGCTTAGACCCCAGCCTTGAATCCAAGGGTATAGCTTCTGGTTCCAAGTCTACATCTCCCCGGCCCCAAGAAGTTGGAAGTCTTGTCCAACTACCTCGCGTGGCTGGTCCCCCTTTGAGGGGACTACCTGCCCCTCACTGTGGGGACAGCAGCTCCCCCATTGTCAGCAAGGGTTGTGAGCCCCTCTGAGACTGACTTTTTTAAAGACTTTATTTGACAGAGAAAGAGACAGCTAGAGAGGGAACACAAGGAGGGGGAGTGGGAGAGGGAGAAGCAGGCTCCCCGCTGAGCAGGGAGCCTGACATGGGACTTGATCCCAGGCCCCTGGGATCACGACCTGAGCCGAAGGCAGACGCTTAATGACTGAGCCACCCAGGCGCCCTGAGACTGATTTTTTTACACAGGCACTAAGACTACTTCCCTGTGCCTGCCCCCATACCTCGCAGGTTAGTAAATCGCTCACACAGGGAAGGC
>NW_022591568.1:4986-6202 GCF_004348235.1 Phoca vitulina
TAAGTTAAGCATCTGACTCTTAATTTTGGTTCAGATCATGATCTCAGGGTCATGAGATCAAGCCCCATGTCAGGCTCCACGCTGAGTCTAGGGCCTGCTTGAGAGTCTCTCTCCCTCTCCCTCTGCCCCCGACCACTCGCACACTCTCTCCCTCACTGTTAAAACAAATGTTAAAAAAATTTTTAAATCTTGGTACATCAGAAGTTACTAACCTGAATGTGAAAAGACAGCCCCCGGAAGGAAGGAAATATCTGTACATTATGTATCTAGTAAGAGTCTGTTGTCCAGAATATATAAAGAGCTTTTATAACTCCTCAACAAAAAGACAACCCAATTTTTAAAATGGACAAAGGACTTGGATAGACCCTTCTCCAGAGAAATCATGGGGAGTTGGGTGTTTAATGCATACAGAGTCTCCCTCGGGGAGGATGAAAAAGTTCTGGAGAATGATGTACAACCGTGGGAACTCAGCTAAGGCCAGAGAACTGTGTACCTAAAATGTTTTAGGTGGTAAATGTTATTTATGTTTAGTCACAATGAAAAAATGAATGAGGGACTGATGCATGTCACAACATGGATGGACACTGAAAACAGCCCAAGTGACAGAAGCCAGACAGAAAATACCACTCAGATTAGAGCCATCTGTACTCCTTCAATCCATCAGGGTTGTGCAAATAGCAGAAAGGCTCGGGAGCAGCTCCAGAAAAAGAAAACTGAATCCAAATGGAGAAAGACATTTCAGACTGTGGGGCAGGTGGCGACAGTTGAAGTGGGTCTGTGGTCTGGGTTATAATGTGGAAACCGAGATGATTTCCTCATTTAGGGTTATGTGGTGCTTCTTCAGGAGAGTGTCCCTGTTTGGGGTAAAACGCACTGAATCACCCCGTTTGAAGTGGTAAATGTGGTAAGGAGATCACAGCTGGGGGGTCTGAGTGTGGAGATAAAGTGTATTTGTGCTGCTGTGACAGGTTTACCACACTTTGAAATCTCTACAGAGTCAATTACTCTTCCAAACAACCATGTCAGCACCAGGTCACAGAAGCAGAGACAACATCAAACTCCAGGATGGAGGCCAAGCCCTCCGAGATCCAGTTCACCCACCATGGAGAGGCCACTCGCCCTTGTAGGAGGCCACATGGTAGCAAGAGACTCGTGGGAGGATTAGGTCAGTGGTCCCTGTGTCTTGGGTGCAGTAGAAGCAGTAGGATCTGGAATT
>NW_022591569.1:0-6199 GCF_004348235.1 Phoca vitulina
TATATCTAAAACTAATGATGTAATGTATGGGGATTAACATAACAATAAAAAAAATTAAAAAAAAAAAAAAGAAAGTGGGTGTTCTAGAACACAGCTGGAGCAAAGCCCCAGGGGCACACGTGAGCCAACTGTGCTAAGGGGTTGAAGTGGAGAGTTTGGGTCATGGAGCAGCACACAAGAGCCGGAAAGCCCCTGGGGTCTCTTCGGGAGGGGCGTGCCATTCTGGAAATGGGGTTAAGTAGGGGAGTAGCTAATTTATGGAGCTCCTACGATTATTTCTAATACTGGCCACTTTCCTGGAACTATGCCGCCCAGGTATAGAGAAGAATGTGGAGGCTCATAGAGAGAAAACAGGCATCAGGGGTCATATAACTAGTAAGTGGCAGAACCAAGAACCTAGCGGGAGTGTTCAGATTCAAGAAGATTTGAGAACCAGGGGTTGATAATTTAGGGGAAAGAAATACAGCTGATTTCCTGTATTTACAGCTGAAATCCTGTTGGGGGACGTGCTAGGGCTTGAGGGCCAAGAGTGGGACCCCAAGTGGGAGTTAGAGGCTGCATTCCCTCCCTTTGGGATGAACTCTGGTGCTCTGGGTTCTAGATCCCATCCTCAGCATGGTTCAATGGTCCCTTTGTTGTAGAGAGCTAAGGTCTTCTTTATGGCCCTTCTGTTACTGCTGGGGGATATGTATCTGCAGTGCCCAGCACAGTGCCTGAATGAATACTTGACAGCCAATAGATCCCATCTTCCTACTGTGACAGCTGGGTGTTGGTTCTCAAACTTGATTGTGTGTCAATAAACATCTGTCACCCTACTTTATTGTTTAACAATAAGCATCTGTCAGTAGGTCTGGGGTGCCTCGAGGAAAACTAGATTTTTAACAAGCCCTTGAGGGGGCTCTGGTGCAATTGGTCCCTGGACCATACTTAGAGAAGCTTGGTTCCAGAAGGCTTGCATCTCCTCCTGGGTTTTATGCCAGTAATTTGGGTTGATGCCACCAGAAGGGGCTAGGCAAAACTTCCCTGGGTTTAGGGAACCAAGACAATATTCTTGGGCTCTTTTTGGGAGGGGTCAAGGCTTCCTTCACTTTGGAGACAAGGGAACCTTCAAGGAGCAGGTAGGGGAGACAATGTGGTTGTTCCAACTGGTTCCGAATAAAGGCCTATAAAACTGTCAGACCCACCCCATCACTGCCATCAGCAGAAGAAGACAGCTGTGTGGCTGACAAGCCCTGGCCTACCCGCGAAAGGCCTGCTTTGTTGCCCACACTCTCCATGATATTGGACAGGACACGTTCCAGTATCTGAGAAACGAAGGGGTTGTCGCTGGGAACGCTAAGGTGCCCGGGGTTCCCTGAGGCCTTGGCTAACCCTCCCTGTTTCCTTCTACCTGCCGTGAGGCCAGACCCTGCCGGTACTACGTCAGAGAGGGCTGCCCATCCTTCTCTCCCTATGTACCTCTCAGGCTGATGTCCTTTCATGAGCCTAGTGGGGGCCTCGCTTTCCTATTGGAAAGTTCGAGAAGCTGACCATTTGTGGTCTCCGGGGCCAGCTTGCCAGCATGGGGTTTGTTCTCTTTTCTCAACCATTGGGACCATTGGAGAGGCTCTTTTGGTGTGTTTTGATTTTCGTGCCAGGCAAGCTGCTCTGCTGTTGCTTGTGGCCGAGGAATCACGGTGCCCGCAGCTGCCACACTGCATGATTCTGAGGGCACGACTGGCTTTGCTCTCGGTGTGGATGGCGCCCCCTGGAGCTGTGTGGTAGCCATCTGGAGGGAGTCAGATGATGAGCCTTCCCTCTCTTGCCTTCCATCCAAGAAGTTGGAAATTTCCTTGCAGGTTCGAATGGAGGGGGAGATGCTTTTTCAGTTCTGTGTGGAGCCAGAGATCAGGGCCTTTTCAGAAATATGCAGCCTCCCCCATTCCTTTCCCAAATGGATGACACCCTTTCTGCCACCAGGCCTGGGTGCTACCTGACAAACAGAAAGCCAGGGCAGAAAACCCCTTATGTCAGTCCATGCCCAGTCAGCCTCATGCAACTCTGGAGGCTTCTTACATCCTGCACCCCCATCCCTCACCTACCTCACCCTGGTGCCCGCCCTGTGATATTCCAACCACCTGTTTGGGTGTCAGCTCTGTGTTAGGTATGGGGGTGCACACATCAACAAGACATGGCCCTACCTAAAAGAACTCGACAGACCAACAGGAAACCCAGAGATTCTGGTTGGCCATGAGATGGCTTTGGTGGGGACGTGGAAGTTCTGATGGGGCAACAGGAGAGGCCTCTGATCTACCTGGGGACAGGGTTAGCCTTCCCTGAGAAGAGGGGCCCTGGAATTGAGACTTAAAAGGTGAGGGGAGTTTGAAGGGGGACAGGGAGGAGGAAGGGAGGGAGGAGGGGGCAATTCCAGGCAGTGGGAATAGCATGGACAAAGACCAGGAGGCCAGGGAGAGCTGAGGGTTTGGCAAATCACACACTGCTTTAGTATGACTGAGATGACAATCACATGGGCTGGGTGCAGGGGGGTGGGGGCCGGCAGGGAGTGGGAAATGGCCGGAGAGTCAAAGCGAGACGGAGCCTGTATTCCATGCAGAGTGGTAAGAATTTCTATCCTGAAAACCATGGGGACCTGCTGAAGAATTTTGAGCAGGAAAGTGACATGATCAGAATTGCATTTTAGAAATATCACACTCTGGTGGAAATGCGGAGAATCAACTAAAGGGAGGTGAGAACAAGGACTGATGAGCAGCCAGGTGGTGATTGCAGAGTTCAGGTGAGGGGTGCGGAGAGCCCTGAGATAGTAAAGGAGCCCTGAGGGCCATCCTGATTCCCTTACCTTGATGTTGGGCAGGGAGATTGCTTCCTGCCCTCCCCGGTGGGCAGCCAGGGAAGGGGCACTTCCTGGGGTAGCCTGAACTTCTCTGTGGGGTGCAAACCTGTGGGGCTCTTATACCCCGTGTGAGCCGCTTTGCCCACAGGAGCAAGAACCTAGAGGTTGCCCTGGGAAACCCTGCTCCCAGGCCTGAGCTCCTGCAGGTACAGGTGAGAGGCACCGCGAGTGCTGGGGGCTGGTCTCCTTCCCCTGGTTCCAGAGCCCCTTCCCCATGTTTCTATGGCAATCCCTTCACTTTGCTTTCCTCCTTCCTGTTTCTCAGATTGTCTCCCAGCACCTCCAGGGGTGCTAAGGAAGGGAGCTAATTACCTTGCTATAAATACCAGCCAGGATGAGTTCCTAGGGCCCCAGACCTGGCTTCTTCTCAGTGTCTCTGTGCTGGGTTGGGCAGTAGTGGGTAGGTGGAGTCTACACAGCAATGCACCCACATGTTTGTTCCCGTGCTCACCGCTCAGCTTGGCTGTGCTTACCTTCCCCCAGGGAGCTGCGCAGCGGAGTGGGCAGAAATGAGCACCAGCATCACAGACGTCCAGGCACGGTGCTAGGCTCTGGGAATTTGGGGCTGAATCAGAGCCTGGCTCTGCTTTCAAGGAACTCCTTGCCCGGGGAAGAAGATAGGTCTCAACAAGCAGTTCCCGTGGGAACAGGGAGGAGCCATAAGTCAGCCTGCAGGAGGAGGGGAGGGCTTCACAGAGGAGGTGGCCGGTGTAGCTGAACTCTGAAAGAGTTGGTGGGCTGGAGATTGCAGGGAGGCATCCTAGACAGAAGGCGTGGGGCAGCAGAAAAACAGTCTTGTGAACGTGACAGGGAGTAGAGCTGGCCCAGGGACTTCCTGGAGGAAGGAAGGATTTGGGTCCCAAAGTGCAGCTGGGACCTGGCTCAGAGAGTCCTTGTGCGCAGTGCTGGGGTCGCTGGCAACCATGGGAGGCTTTTCAGCAGCCGTGTGGCCTGCTCAGATGCTTTGGAGGATCACTCCAGAAAGAGGCTGGGGTGCTCTCCTTCTGGTCACTTAGCTTCGTTATCTCAAGAAGGCATGCTTGGCGGGGCTGGCACTCAGAGGGGGGTGATGGCAATGGGCAAGGAATTACAATGAGGACACAATTAACATCTCACAAACAGAGCAGAAATGCAAACACCTCCCTGGAAGAGTAGAATTATGCGCAAGGGGGAGGGAGGGAAAAAGAGCCTTCCCCTAATAGCAATCCGACTTTCATTAGTTCTGACAATGAAGGCTGCATCGCTGTGTGTGTGTTACATGGCAACCGTCTCCAGGCAGAGCCGCACCAGGAGGAGCGCAGGTTCTGAAGACTTTCAATCAGTCCCAAAGCTTAGCCAGACACAACATCTCGGTTGCTGGCTTCACAGCCTCTGCGGGCGCCTCCAGGAGAGGGTATGACGTGGGCAAACATTCCCCTTGGTGATGCTGGTGACTTGAGCGCAGGGAGCAGGGGCAGAAACTGCCTCCCTCCCCCCGGGGCTGGATGGCGGGACAGGTGCCCAAGACCCGGAGGGGAGCCTGTGGCTGCAGGACAGGGAGGAGGCAGGGAAAGCAAAGCTACAAGCAGTGGACTCCTGGGCTTCTGCCCTGTCACCCCCAAGAGGCACCCTGCACCTTGTCGAGCGTGCACGCCTCAGATAACACTGGGGGAGGAGGAGAGCCAGGCTCTGGAGCCAGAGGGCCAGGATCTGAATCCCAGGCACTCCCTTACTAGCTGTGTGATCCTGGGCAGCTTACGTCATGTCTCTGGGGCTTGGCTCCTTATGGATCCTGGCGTCAGCAGGAGGATAAATGAGTCAGCCCATGGAAAATGCCTGCCTGCAGAACTGGCTCATGGTAGGGGCTGACCTCAGGCCCCTGGCCCCACTCCTACTTGGGATACAATGGGGTACAGTGGGAGATGCAAGCAGTGCACGTTCTAGATCCCAGGCCTGCCACCTGCGATCCAACCGGAGGCTGGCTCCAGTGTTTTGTTTTCCAACCTTCCTCCTCTGCCCTTCCTGCTCTTCCTTTTTCACTGTCTGACTCTGTAGGCCACGGATGGCGAAGGCGTGGGGAGAGAGTAAGGGGCTTTGCTCTCACGCTCCAAAGGTGCCCTTTGGGCTCTGGTCCTGCTCCAGACAAAGTGCACCGGGCCGGGAAACACAGGGGAAACACACAGCACAGGACGACAGCTTATGAAGTGGGTGCCCACGCAGCTCGTCTCCACGACTCCGAACACCTGTCGAGCACCCAGCCATGTTCAGAAGCACGGCTCTAGGCGCCCATGGTATTGAACAAAACAGACAAGAGCTTCCCTGCTCCTGAGAGAGACTGGCTGTAGGCAATACACAGGACCAAGGGTAGAAAAGAGATCAGAAAGTGATGGAGGGAAAGAGAAACCAGGGGGCATGGGGAGGGAGGCTGCAAGGGGGAGCCTGTGGGATGAGGGGCGATTTCAAATGGGGCAGAGTGGACCTGGTGGGGGCTGGGGGGGGAAGGCAGCATTCGAGCAAAGATTTGAGAGAGGGAAGGATGTCGGGAGGAAGAGCATGCAGGGCAGAGGGAACGGCCAGTGCAAAGGCTCTGAGGAGGCTGTGTGACTGGCACATTCAAGGACTTGCAAGAGGGCCCATGTGGCTGAGAGGAGCCCGGGGTGGGGGCGGGGGGTGAGCAGCAGGAGATGTCACGTGGTGACGGGGGGCTAGAGTGGGTGGGTTCCTGTGACATCTTGGTATCAGGCCACAGGTACTGCCAGGGCTTGGGAGGGGCTCAGGGTGGCCAGCTCCCCTCCCCCCCGGAACAACTATATTTTAAAAATATTCCATGTATTGGGGTTCAGTGTAGCCTATTATTTATTTATTTTTTAAATTTTTATTGTTATGTTAATCACCATACATTACATCATTAGTTTTAGATACAGTGTTCTGTGATTTATTGTTTGTGTATAACACCCAGTGCTCCGTTCAGTAAGTGCCCTCTTTAATACCCATCACCAGGCTAACCCATCCTCCCACACCCCTCCCCTCTAGAACCCTCAGTTTGTTTTTCAGAGTCCATCATCTCTCATGGTCCGTCTCCCCCTCCGATTTCCCCCCCTTCATTCTTCCCCTCCTGCTATCTTCTTTTTTTTTTTCTTAACATATATTGCATTATTTGTTTCAGAGGTACAGATCTGAGATTCAACAGTCTTGCACAATTCACAGCGCTTACCAGAGCACATACCCTCCCCAGTGTCCATCACCCAGTCACCCCATCCCTCCCACCCCACCCCCCACTCCAGCAACCCTCAGTTTGTTTCCTGAGATTAAGAATTCCTCATATCAGTG
>NW_022591570.1:0-6198 GCF_004348235.1 Phoca vitulina
ACCAGCTTGCATTCCCACCAACAGTGTAGGAGGGTTCCCCTTTCTCCATATCCTCACCAAAATTTGTTGTTCCCTGTCTTGTTAAGTTTTGCCATTTTAACTGGTGTAAGGTGGTATCTCATTGTGGTTTTGATCTGAATTTCCCTGATGGTTAGTGATGTTGCCCATTTTTTCATGTGTCTGTTAGCCATTGTATGTCTTCTTTGGAAGAGTGTCTGTTCATGTTTTCTGCCCATTTCCTGACTGGATTATTTGATTTTTGGGTGTTGAGTTCGAGAAGTTCTTTATAGATCTTGGATACCAGCCCTTTATCTGTTATGTCATTTGCAAATATCTTCTCCCATTCCGAAGGTTGCCTCTTAGTTTTGTTGACTGCTTCCATTGTTGTGCAGAAGGCAATTTGGATGCCTTTTATTTCTTTTTGTTTGATTGCTGAGGCTAGGACTTCTAGTACTATCTTGAACAACAGTGGTGACCTGGACATGTTCGTGACGTTAGGGGAAATCTGTCAGTTTTTCTCTGATGAGGATAATATTCACTGTGGGTTTTTGTATATGGTTTTTATGTTATTGAGGTCTGTTCCTGCTATCCCTACATGGTGGAGAGTTTTAATCAAAATTACTTTTGTCAAATACTTTTTCTGCATCTATTGAGAGGACCATATAGTTCTTGTCCTTTCTTTTACTAATGTGGTGTATCACATTGATTGATTTGCAGATGTTGAACCACCCTTGCCCCATGACCAAGTGGGATTTATTTTTGGTCATGGTGAATAATCATTTTAATGTACTGTTGGATCCTATTAGCTAGTATCTAGGTGAGAATTTTTGCGTTTGTATTCATCCGGGATATTGTTCTATGATTTTCCTTTTTAGTGGGGTCTTTGTCTGGTATTGAGATCAAGGTAGTGTTGGCCATATTGAGTTTGGAAGTTTTCCTTCCTTACTGCTTTTTGAAATAGTTTCAGAAGAATAAGTATTAATTCTTCTTTAAATGTTTGGGAGAATTCCCCTGGGAAGCCATCTGGTGCTGCACTCTTGTTTGTTGGGAGATTTTTGATTACTGCTTCAATTTCTTTGCAGGTTATGGGTCTTTCAGCATTTCTATTTCTTCTGGTTTCAGTTTTGGTAGTTTATGTATTTTAGGAAGGCATCCAGTTCTTCCAATTGTCTAATTTGCTGGCATATAATTGCTCATAATATACTCATAATGGTTTGTATTTCTGTGGTGTTGGTTCTGATTGCTTCTCTTTCATTCATGATTTTATTTATTTGGGTCCTTTCTCTTTTCTTTTGATAAGTCTGTCTAGGGGTTTATTGATTTTATTAACTGTTTCAAAGAACCAGTTTCTACTTTTGTTGATCCAGGTTACTGTTTTTTTTATTTCTATATCATTTATTTCTGCTCTAATCTTTATTATTTCTCTTCTCCTGCTGGGTTTAGGCTTTATTTGCTGTTCTTTTTACAGGTCCTTTAAGTGTAATGTTAGGCTGTATATGAGAATTTTCTTGTTTCTTGAGAAAGGCCTGTATTGCTATATACTTCCCTCTTAGGGTCACCTTTGTTGCAGCCCAAATTGTTGTGTTTTCATTTTCATTTGTTTCCATGAATTTTTTAATTTGAATATATCATGCCAGTCCTTTCTGGCCTGCCAGGTCTCTGTGGACAGATGTGCTGCCAGCCTTATGTTTAATAATGCCCTTGTAGTTTAAAGACCTCTTGTCCCAAACTGCTTTCAGGAGTTTTTCTTTATCTTTGTAATTTGCAAAGATATCCACTCACTATTATATTTCGAGGTTTGAGATATTTTTGTTGATTTTGTAGGGGGTTCTCTGTGCCTCCTGGATTTGTTTTCTTTTTTTTAATTTAAATTAAATTAGCCAATGTATAGTACATCATTAGTTTTTGATATAATGTTCAATGATTCATTACTTGCATATAATGCCCAGTGCTCATCACATCACTTGGGCAATAAGGGAGGGCTCGTGATGCCTCCTGGATTTGTATGCCTGTTTCCTTCCCCAGTTTAGGGAAGTTCTCAGCTATAATTTTTTCAAATAAACCTTCTATCCCTCTCTTCCTCTCATCATCTTCTGAGACCCCTATTACTTGAACATTATTTTGCTTTATGGAATCACTGAGTTCTGTAAGTTTCCCTTACTTATCCAGTATTTGTCTTTCTCACTTATCAGCTTCCTTATCTTCCATCATTTATCTTCTGACTGACTGACTTCTGTCTTGTTTATCCTTGTTTTTAGAGCCTCCATTTGGGACTGCATCGTGGTAATAACATTTTTACATTTTGCTTAAGTAGATTTTAGTTCTTTTGTTTTTACAATAAGGGACGCTCTAGTGTCTTCTATGCTTTTTTCAAGCCCAACTATTATCTTTATAAACATTGTTTTAAGTTCTAGTACAGACATCTTACTTATATCTGTATTGATTAAATCCCTGTCAGTGAGTACTACCACCTGGTCTTTCTTTGGCATGACTTTCTCCATCTCTTCATTTTGTCCAGAAAATAGTAGAGGAGAAAAAGAAAAAACAAGAATAACCACAATAATAACAGAAATAAAAACAAACCAGAAAAAAAATGAAACAAACAAACAAACAAAACAAAACAGAAAACTCGAATCTGTGTGTGTTTTGGTCTGCTTGTTTAAAGAAATTGAATCCCAAAATAAAGGAAAACTTAAATATATACAACAATTAAAAAAATAAAATGAAATGCAATGAAAGGAAACAAAAAAATAAAAAAATGTATATAATGTATATATAAAATTTTTAAAAAGAATTGAAACATAAGAAAATAACTGAAAAAAATAATACTAAAAGGCTTAAGAATATTAAAAAAAAAAAACTTCAGATGTTATATACTGTTTTCCCTAAGAGCTGAAGCTTTCAGCTCTCTATAAGCAGTAAAGTTGGTGTGAGCCAGATATTCTTGCTGGTCTTCTGGGGGAGAGGCCTGTTGCAGTGATTCTCAGATGCCCTTGCCCTTATGGAAATGCACCTCCCTTACCAGGGAGCTGGGATCAATGTAAGCAGCTCTGATTCCACTATGTGGTGCTGTTTTGCTCCCTGAAAGCTTTCAGCACCAATGGGCAGGATAAAAATGGTGGCGCCCCAATCTCTAGCCCTGGAGCTGAAAGTTCATGCCCCCTACTTTTCAGTGAGCTCTCATAGAAAAGCAGTCAATCAGTCTTATCTCCCTGGTTTCTGTCTGTTCACCTGGCCTATGACCAAACATTTTTAACTAGACATGCAATTGAGTTTTAAAACTCCAAATTTTACAGACTCCTGTGGTATAGACCCATGCTGTTCCTCCTTGGGGGGGGGGGTGCATAGGGGGAGGTCTTGCAAGGCTTCTACCTTTTCCTGGATCCCTGTCAGGAAAGTGGTTGCATGACCATGCAGTGGTTTGCAATTAATGGCAACACAGAGCAGATAGCTGGTGGCTATACTGCCTATTCTCAGCTGGCTTCCTTGCTTCTACGCCTGGGATCTCTGCCACACTTTAGGCACTCCTTTCTTCCTGTGACCCCAGAGATCCTGAGACAATACTGTGCCACCTGGGATTCTGCCCTACTTTGCCACCTGAGCACCTTTAGACCAGGCACATCCTCCACTGTTGGAGACTTCTAAAAGTTCTAATTTTGTACTCCGCTGCTTATAATACTTTGTGGTAGCCTCTGTAAGCAGGCTCCCTCCCTTTCCCTGTATCCTCTGATATATCACCCCATTTTCAAGTCTCTGCACCTCCTACCTTCCAAAAAGTGGTCACTTTTCTATTTGTAGAATTGTAGCATTTCTTTTCTCAGACCTCTGATTGATTTCACACGTGTTCAGAAAGATTTGATAACTATCTAGCTTTATTTGGACCAGAGAAACTTAGGGCCGCATCTTAACTCTGCCATCTTAACTCTGATTTGGATATGAGATTTTATTTCATGACAATAAGATATTTTGGAACTAGATTGAGGTGGTAGTTTCATAAAATTGTGAATGACACTCTATTGTTTACTTTAAATAGTTAATTTTGTTATGTGAATTTTACATCACTTAAAAAAAATCTATTTAGTAATGCCAGAAATGTAGAAGTTGGAGATTCCACCTCAGCCCAAAAGTATACTTGTGCTGCCTGTAGCCTTGAATGTGATGGCAGCATATGTCCTTCCCCAGGGCCCTCATTTTAGCTACTCAGACATAAAGTGGTGGACTTCATTCTTTCCCTCAAAAGAAAACTTTTAACTGTCAATTTCCTAGCTACATCTGTCCCAGAGACTTATATTGTTTGGCCTTTGCTATCTTTAGCTAAGCAGATGTTTCACTTTAGATTGGCTTTCTGGTCCTGCTGTATGGATGCCATGATACCTGCCTGATCTCTATAGGTATTAACTTAGAGAGATGGCTGAGATGTAGGCCTTAAGTACACTAAGGCTTATTGACCAATGGCTTATGAGATAGCTAGCCTAGCAACTTTTTTTTTCATCCAGAAAGTCAAGTAGCTGTCATTTGCCTTTGGGGGGAGGGCTGGATTGTAGTGTCAATCCAGTGGGATACCATGGCCTTCATTAGGACAGAGGGAAAAAAAAGAGAATGAAGGGGATTGGGTGGGAGGGGGCAGCAAACACAGAAAGAAAAATCATCCACTAGCACTTTTTTAAATTCAGTTCAGTAATGCCAGAAATCTAGGCATTAGGTATAGAAGATTCTATCTCAGTCAAATAATTTATTTATGCTGCTTGTAGTCTTGAGGTGGGAGGGCAGCACCCCATGTGGTCTATCTCCGGATCAATCTATTCAAAATTTTTTAAGGCTCTTGCTTATAACTTCGTTTGGGGAGAGAATAAGGGTTTCTGTAGCAAAAAAAAAAAAAGAAAATGAAAATCACTGATGCACATGAAAGGTACGAGATTCTAGAGATTGGAAGCTAAACAATAAGTTCTGTATACCAACTTGTTCTCCAGGGGTATGTTCAAAAAGGTAATTTTTTTTAAGTTTAATTTAATTATGTTATGTTAGTCACTATACAATGCATCATTAGTTTTTCATGTAGTAATCCATGATTCATTGGTTTTGTATAACACCAAGTGCTCCATGCAGTACATGCCCTCCTTAATACCCATCACCGGGTTAACCCATTCCCCCACCCCCACCCCATCCCCTCTAAAACCCTCAGTTTGTTTCCCAGAGTCCATAGTCTCTCATGGTTCATCGCTCCCTCTAATTCCCCCCCTTTCATTCTTCCTTTCCTTCTCCAAATGTCCTCCATGATATTCCTTATGTTACACAAATAAGTGAAACCATATGGTAATTGACTTTCTCTGCTTGACTTATTTCACTTAGTATAATCTCCTCCAGTCCTATTCATGTGGATGTAAAAGTTGAGTATTCATCCTTTCTGATGGCTGAGTAATATTCCACTGTATATATGAACTACATCTTTTTTGTCCATTCATCTGTTGAAGGGCATCTTGGCTCTTTCCACAGTTTGACTCTAGAAGACATTGCTGCTATGAACATTGGGGTGCATATGGCCCTTCTTTTCACTACATCTGTGTCTTTGGCGTAAATATCCAATAGTGCAATTGCTAGGTCACAGGGTAGCTCTATTTTTATTTTTTTGAGGCACCTCCACACTGTTTTCCAAAGTGGTTGTACCAGCTTGCATTCCCACCAACAGTGTAAGAGGGTGCCCCTTTCTCCACAACCTCTCCAACATTTGTTGTTTCTTGCCCTGTCCATTTTTGCCATTCTAACTGGTATAAGCTTATATCTCAATGGTTTTGATTTGAATTTCCCTGATGGCTAATGATGATGAACATTTTTTCATGTGTCTGTTAGCCATTTGTATGTCTTCTTCAGAGAAGTGTCTTTTCATATCTTCTGCCCACTTTTTGACTTGATTATTTGTTTTTTGGATGTTGAGTTTGAGAAGTTCTTTATAGATCTTGGATACCAGCCCTTTATCTGTAGTGTCATTTGCAAATATCTTCTCCCATTCTGTGGGTTGCCTCTTTGGGTTTTCTTGTTTTTAATTTTTTATTGTTATGTTAATCACCATACATTACATCATTAGCTTTTCATGTAGTGTTCCATGATTCATTGTTTGTGCATAACACCCAGTGCTCCATGCAAAACATGCCCGCTTTAATACCCACCACCAGGCTAACCCATCCTCCCACCCCCCCCCCC
>NW_022591571.1:0-6192 GCF_004348235.1 Phoca vitulina
CAAAAACCTACTACAACTTTCTTTTATACATTGAAATTTAGACTTAAATTTTCTTTCTTCACATAACCAGCCTTATCTTAGAACAAAATCATTTTTCTTTTCTCTCAACAAAAAATGTGTTCCCATTCCACATATCTTTTTTCACCAAAACACATGTCTTACTTTCCTGGCACACAGAGCTTTTTTCTTTATCATTTCTAGTAATCTAAATTATATTCATTAGAATTCTTAACTCTTAGAAACTTTACTTTCTAGGGAAAGCTATATAGGAAACGATTGTGAACTGTTTGTTATGCCAGTAGTCTTTAGATTAGCAAATTTAGGAATACATTTCACAATTTCTAGAAACAGTACCATATTTCAATAACGTACACACCAGGTTTACTAATGGACCCATGGTTATCTTTATCGTTTTCCTGTAATAAGACAAAAGAAGATAAACCTATGCTTAGTACTTAATGTTTTATTATTTTATTGTATTTAGTTTGCCAAAAAATGAAGAACTAAGTAAATTGTTAAGAAGCCAATACGTGGGGGCGGAGCAAGATGGCGGAGGAGTAGGAGACCTGGATTTCGTCTCCTCTCAGGAATTCAGCTGGATAGGGATCAAACCATTCTGAACACCTACAAACTCAACAGGAGATCGAAGAAAAGAATAGCAACAACTCTCTGAACAGAAAAGCGACCACTTTCTGGAAGGTAGGACGTGCGGAGAAGTGAATCCGAGGCGTTATTCGGGAGGATAGACGGCGGGGGAGGGGCCTCCGTCGGCCGCTTCTGGCAAGTGATAGAGCCACGGAGCACAAAATCGGAACTTTTAGAAGTCTGCTCCGCTGAGGGACCTCACTCTGGTGGCGAAGTGGGGGGTGGAACCCTCGCGGGACAGTGTGGTCTCAGGACCCTCGGGGTCACAGAAAGACCGGGGGTGCCTGAGTGCGGCAGAGCTCCCAGGTATCGGAGCAGGGAAGCCGGCTGCAGAGACGGAGCCCAGGCGCGGGCTCTCAGCTCGGGGTTGTCATAAACCGTGATCCGCGGCACAGTCGGGCCACTGCTCCTCCAGCAGGGACCCAACAAGTGGCAGATCCGGGGAGACTCACCTTCTTCCCCCGGGAGGAGAGGTGCGGGAGCGCACCGCGGGGATCTGCTGGGTTCGGAGACACCACCCGGGGTCGGGTGCCAGATAGAAAGGCGCGGTCACAGGCCGGGTGAGCGCGGAGTGTGGCCGGAGACCGGAGAGACGGGAGTGACTGACTGCTTTTCTCTGGGGGCTCGCTGAGGAGCGGGACCCCGAGTTCTCGGCTCCGCCGGGGCGGAGACTGGGAGGCCGCCATTTTCACTCTCCGCCTCCAAAGCTGTACGGAAAGCTTGCAGGGAACAAAAGCTCCGGAGAGCAAACCCGAGCAGATTACTTAGCCCGGACCGGCAAGGGCGGGGCAATTTTGCCTCCGGCAAAGACATTTGGGAACCACGGCAACAGGCCCCTCCCCCAGAAGATCAGCGAGAACAGCCAGCCAAGACCAAGTTTACCGATCAATGAGAACGGCAGAACTCCAGCGCTAGGGGAATACTGCACATAGAATTCATGGCTTTTTTACCATGATTCTTTAGTCTTTCAAAGTTAATTATTTTTTTTAACTGTCTTTTTTTCTTTTTTCCTTTTTTCTTTTTTTTTTTTTTGAATTTTTCTTTTTCCCTTTTTCAACCAACATCTTATCAATACCTTTTTTAAAAAAAAAACATTTTTATTTTTCATTTTTAAAGTCATATTCTATCCCTTCATAGTAGTTACCCGTATTTTTGGCATATATATATATAAGTTGTTCTCTCTTTAAAATCTTGAGATAGTTTCTTCTAACAGATCAAAATATACTCTAAATCTCT
The DNA here is from genome assembly GCF_004348235.1 of Phoca vitulina. NCBI lineage: Eukaryota > Metazoa > Chordata > Mammalia > Carnivora > Phocidae > Phoca > Phoca vitulina. The sequence continues at coordinate 1,882 of NW_022591571.1, forward strand.
AGTGTATGGTTTTTTTCTACTCCCCTGCCTGATCACATTCTCTCCCTTTTTTCTTTCTTTTTTTTTTTTAATCCTCTTCTTTCTTTTTTCAAACAACTTATCAAATTCTTTTTTAAAATTTTTTATAACTTCCGTCTTTACAGTCATATTCCATCCCTTCATCATATCAACCCTTATTTTTGTACATATATAAGTTTTTCTTTCTTTAAAATTTTGGGAGGGACTTTCTTTTAACAGACCAAAATACACCCAAAATCTAGTGTGTGGCACTGATCTATAATCCAGCCTGATCATATTTGATCACATTCTGTTTTTGTTTTGTTTTGTTTTGTTCTGCTGTTGTTTGTTTTTATCTTTATCTTTTTCTTTTTTCATTCTTTCTTTCCTTTTCTTTTTTCTCTCTTTCCCTTTCTTTTCCCACTGCTTCAGGTCTTTTCTGATTTGTTTAGAGTATATTTTCTGGGGACGTTGTTACCCTGCTAGCATTTTGTTCTCTCATTAATCTATTCTCCTCTGCACAAAATGACAAGACGGAAAAAATCACCTCAACAAAAAGAACAAGAGGTAGTACCGACTGCCAGGGACCTACTCAATACGGACATTAGTACGATGTCAGATCTAGAGTTCAGAATCATCACTTTAAAGATACTAGCTGGGCTTGAAAAAAACATGGAAGTTATTAGAGAAACCCTTTCTGGAGAAGTAAAAGAACTAAAATCTAACCAAGTAGAAATCAAAAAGGCTATCAATGAGGTGCAATCAAATATGGGGGCGCTAACTGCTAGGATAAATGAGGCAGAAGAAAGAATCAGTGAGATAGAAGACCAAATGATGGAAAATAAAGAAGCTGAGAAAAAGAGAGATAAACAACTACTGGATCACGAGGGCAGAATTCGAGAGATAAACGATACCATAAGACGAAACAACATTAGAATAATTGGGATCCCAGAAGAAGAAGAAAGAGAGAGAGGGGCAGAAGGTATAATGGAGCAAATTATAGCAGAGAACTTCCCTAATTTGGGGAAGGAAACAGGCATCAAAATCCAGGAAGCACAGAGAACCCCTCTCAAAATCAATAAAAATAGGTCAACACCCCGACATCTAATAGTAAAACTTACGAGTCTCAGAGACAAAGAGAAAATCCTGAAAGCAGCTCGGGAGAAGAGATATGTAACCTACAATGGTAGAAACATTAGATTGGCAACAGACTTATCCACAGAGACCTGGCAGGCCAGAAAGGACTGGCAGGACATATTCAGAGCACTAAATGAGAAAAATATGCAGCCAAGAATACTATATCCAGCTAGGCTGTCATTGAAAATTGAAGGAGAGATAAAAAGCTTCCAGGACAAACAAAAACTAAAGGAATTTGCAAACACGAAACCAGCCCTACAACAAATATTGAAAGGGGTCCTCTAAGCAAAGAGAGAGCCTAAAAGCAACATAGACCAGAAAGGAACACAAACAATATACAGTAACAGTCACTTTACAGGCAATACAATGGCACTGAATTCCTATCTTTCAATAGTTACCCTGAATGTAAATGGGCTAAATGCCCCAATCAAAAGACACAGGCTATCAGATTGGATTAAAAAACAAGACCCATCGATATGCTGTCTGCAAGAGACTCATTTTAGACCCAAAGACACCCCCAGATTGAAAGTGAGGGGGTGGAAAACCATTTACCATGCTAATGGACACCAAAAGAAAGCTGGGGTGGCAATCCTTATATCAGACAAATTAGATTTTAAAACAAAGACTGTAATAAGAGATGAGGAAGGACACTATATCATACTTAAAGGGTCTATCCAACAAGAAGATCTAACAATTGTAAATATCTATGCCCCTAACATGGGAGCAGCCAATTATATAAGGCAATTAATAACAAAAACAAAGAAACACATCGACAACAATACAATAATAATGGGGGACTTTAACACCCCCCTCACTGAAATGGACAGATCGTCTAAGCAAAAGATCAACAAGGAAATAAAGACTTTAAATGACACACTGGACCAAATGGACTTCACAGACATATTCAGAACATTCCATCCCAAAGCAACGGAATACACATTCTTCTCTAGTGCCCATGGAACATTCTCCAGAATAGATCACATCCTAGGTCATAAATCAGGTCTCAACCGGTACCAGAAGATTGGGATCATCCCCTGCCTATTTTCAGACCACAATGCTTTGAAACTAGAACTCAATCACAAGAGGAAAGTCGGAAAGAACTCAAATACATGGAGGCTAAAGAGCATCCTACTGAAGAATGAATGGGTCAACCAGGAAATTAAAGAAGAATTAAAAAAATTCATGGAAACCAATGAAAATGAAAACACAACTATTCAAAATCTTTGGGATACAGCAAAGGCAGTCCTAAGAGGAAAGTATATAGCAATACAAGCCTTTCTCAAGAAACAAGAAAGGTCTCAAGTACACAACCTAACCCTACACCTAAAGGAGCTGGAGAAAGAACAGCAAATAAAGCCTAAACCCAGCAGGAGAAGAGAAATAATAAAGATCAGAGCAGAAATCAATGAAATAGAAACCAAAAGAACAGTAGAACAGATCAACGAAACTAGGAGCTGGTTCTTTGAAAGAATTAACAAGATTGATAAGCCCCTGGCCAGACTTATCAAAAAGAAAAGAGAAATGACCCAAATCAACAAAATCATGAATGAAAGAGGAGAAATCACAACCAACACCAAAGAAATACAAACAATTATAAGAACATATTATGAGCAACTCTATGCCAGCAAATTAGATAACCTGGAAGTAATGGATGCATTCCTAGAGATGTATCAACTACCAAAACTGAACCAGGAAGAAATAGAACACCTGAACAGACCTATAACTACTAAGGAAATAGAAGCAGTCATCAAAAATCTCCCAAAACACAAAAGCCCAGGGCCAGATGGCTTCCCAGGGGAATTCTACCAAACATTTCAAGAAGAATTAATACCTATCCTTCTGAAACTGTTCCAAAAAATAGAAATGGAAGGAAAACTTCCAAACTCATTTTATGAGGCCAGCATTACCTTGATCCCAAAACCAGACAAAGACCCCATCAAAAAGGAGAATTACAGACCAATATCCCTGATGAACATGGATGCAAAAATTCTCACCAAAATACTAGCCAATAGGATCCAACAGTACATTAAAAGGATTATTCACCACGACCAAGTGGGATTTATCCCTGGGCTGCAAGGTTGGTTCAACATCCGCAAATCAATCAACGTGATACAATACATTAACAAAAGAAAGAACAAGAATCATATGATCCTCTCAATAGATGCAGAAAAAGCATTTGACAAAGTACAGCATCCTTTCTTGATCAAAACTCTTCAGAGTATAGGGATAGAGGGTACATACCTCAATATCATAAAAGCCATCTATGAAAAACCCACAGCGAATATCATTCTCAATGGGGAAAAACTGAGAGCTTTCCCCCTAAGGTCAGGAACGCGGCAGGGATGTCCACTATCACCACTGCTATTCAACATAGTATTGGAAGTCCTAGCCACAGCAATCAGACAACAAAAAGAAATCAAAGGCATCCAAATTGGCAAAGAAGAAGTCAAACTCTCACTCTTTGCAGATGATATGATACTTTATGTGGAAAATCCCAAAGACTCCACCCCAAAACTGCTAGAACTCATACAGGAATTCAGTCAAGTGGCAGGATATAAAATCAATGCACAGAAGTCAGTGGCATTCCTATACACCAACAACAAGTCAGAAGAAAGAGAAATTAAGGAGTCAATCCCATTTACAATTGCACCCAAAACCATAAGATACCTAGGAATAAATCTAACCAAAGACGCAAAGGATCTGTACTCAGAAAACTATAAAATACTCATGAAAGAAATTGAGGAAGACACAAAGAAATGGAAAAACGTTCCATGCTCATGGATTGGAAGAACAAATATTGTGAAGATGTCAATCCTACCTAGAGCAATCTACACATTCAATGCAATCCCCATCAAAATACCATCCACTTTCTTCAAAGAAATGGAACAAATAATCCTAAAATTTGTATGGAACCAGAAAAGACCCCGCATAGCCAGAGGAATGTTGAAAAAGAAAAGCAAAGCTGGCGGCATCACAATTCCAGACTTCCAGCTCTACTACAAAGCTGTCATCATCAAGACAGTATGGTACTGGCACAAAAACAGACACATAGATCAATGGAACAGAATAGAGAGCCCAGAAATGGACCCTCAACTCTACGGTCAACTAATCTTTGACAAAGCAGGAAAGCATGTCCAATGGAAAAAAGACAGTCTCTTCAACAAATGGTGTTGGGAA
>NW_022591572.1:0-6177 GCF_004348235.1 Phoca vitulina
GTTGACCATAGAGTTGAGGGTCCATTTCTGGGCTCTGTATTCTGTTCCATTGGTCTATATGTCTGTTTTTGTGCCAGTACCATACTGTCTTGATGATGACAGCTTCGTAATAGAGCTGGAAGTCCGGAATTGTGATGCCACCAGCTTTGCTTTTCTTTTTCAACATTCCTCTGTCTATTCGGGCTCTTTTCTGGTTCCATACAAGTGTTAGGATTATTTGTTCCATTTCTTTGAAAAAAGTGGATGGTATTTTGATAGGGATTGCACTGAATGTGTAGATTGCTCCAGGTAGCATTGACATCTTCACAATATTTGTTCTTCCAATCCATGAGCATAGAAGGTTTTTCCATTTCTTTGTGTCTTCCTCAATTTCTTTCATGAGTATTCTATAGTTTTCTGAGTACAGATTCTTTGCCTCTTTGGTTAGATTTATTCCTAGGTATCTTATGGTTTGGGGTGCAATTGTAAATGGGATCGACTCCTTAATTTCTCTTTCTTCTGTCTTGTTGTTGGTGTATAGGAATGCCGCTGATTTCTGGGCATTGATTTTATATCCTGCCACTTTACTGAATTCCTGTATGAGTTCTAGCAGTTTTGGGGTTGGAATCTTTTGGGTTTTCCACATAAAGAATCGTATCATCTGCAAAGAGTGATTCTTCTTTGCCAATTTGGATGCCTTTTATTTTTTTTTGTTGTTGTCTGATTGCTGAGGCTAGGACTTCTAGTACTCTGTTGAATAGCAGTGGTAATAGTGGACATCCCTGCCGTGTTCCTGACCTTAGGAGGAAAGCTCTCAGTTTTTCCCCATTGAGAATGATATTCGCTGAACCACTGATTTTTAAAGTGCTAACATAAGGGGTTCCTGGCTGGCTCAGCTGGTGGAATATGCAGCTGTTGATCGTGGGGTCACAAGTTTAAGCCCCATATTGGGCCTAGAACTTACTTTAAAAAAATGCTAACACAAGAGTTCTTATTAGCCAAAAATTATCAAACCAGTCTAATTATGAGTTAATACTTATATAACTTATTATTAATATTTATACAAATTATTTTAAGACAAAGTATTTAAGAGATTCAGTTCAACAATACGTTTTGAGTATCTAAAGTAGCCTTTTATTTGGACTTTGAAATTAACACCTTCTAAAATTCCATAGGATAATAATATTTCAATTAACTGTAATTCTACTTTTTTCTTTTAACAACTGCAGTGAGAACAGGGAAGTGAGCAAGAAAGGGCCCTTGACAAGGGAGGGAAGGAGACAAAGGGAGCCTACTTTGTACTAGGCCGTGTGGTCCATGCTTTTTATACATGACCTTATTTAATTCGAGCAATTACTCTGTGAGGTTATATATATATATATATATATATATATATATACACATATATACACACATATAATCTTATTTGACCTGAAAAGCAATTCTATGAGGCATTTTACAGATGAGGAAACTAGGGTTCAAAGAGATTCCATAATCTGACTAAAGGGAAACAAATAGTAAGAGAATGGCCCTCATTCTTTCCAGTGTCATTGTACTTTGTTAATAGCATATCCATGGCCCACACTCATAGCCTTGAATAGCCTCATTTTTTGACAGAATTAAGCCACACTTCTTAATCTGGTTCCTCATCTAAGAGCTACATGAGAGAAAGGAGAAAAAGAATGGGCTAGGGCAGTAACACTGGGAAGTGAAAGCTGGCAAGAGTCGACTCCCTACCCCAACAAAACATTTATTAAAAAGCACCCAAGAAATATTACTCAGCCATCAAAAAGAATGAAATCTTGCCATCTGCCATAATGTGGATGGAGCTGTAGAGTGTTGTGCTAAGGGAATAAGTCAGTCAGAGAAAGACAAATACCATGATTTCACTCATATGTGGAACTTAAGAAACAAAACAAATGAGCAAAGGAAAAAAAGTAGAGAAAGGCAAACCAAGAAACAGACTCTTAACTATAGAGAACACACTGATGGTTACCAGCGTTGAGGGAAAGTGAGGGGATGGGGGAAATAGGTGATGGGGATTAAGGAGCACACTTGTGAGCACCAGCTGTTGTATGGAAGTGTTGAATCACTATAGTGTACACCTGAAACTAATATTACACTGTATGTTAACTAACTGGAATTTAAATGAAAACTTTTTAAAAATCACCCGAGAACTCAAGAAGCATAGCCATATGGTAGCAATGGAACTATTACGTGACAAGACATAAAATTCTATGCAGTCCTGAAGTAATTATCACATGAAGTATATGTATTTCCATATGTATTATAATATATATATTATTAAAGCAATTCTTTATTTTCCATATCCTCTGTAACACAGGAGGAATGTAACATCTAAAATTCATTTTGCGCAGAGGTCATCCTAGCCCTCTCTTCCAAGGGTTCTGGATAGATGAGGTGCTTGCTTGTTTGGTTTGGTTATACGTAAGAATCTAGTAGAAGACTTACAAACACAGACCGAGGCCCCTCAAAACAGGCAATATCCAGATTCAGAACTTTTTTGCTTATCTAGCTAACTAAAAGCTCAAGAATAGACTTAATAGGTACTTGGTTATCCCTATGCCTTGAAATATTTTGCTAGACAACTTAAAAATGGAATTGAAGCACCAACTGAAGCTTTCTGTGCTACTGTGGTTTCAACTGAATGCTGCGCTTTGTATAAACATCATTTTTGTGGTTTAACTTGAGGCTGTTCTCTGCGGTCTTCCCATATAATGGGAATGCGTCAGAAGCACAGCTTCGCTTCCTGTGTAGGCTGGAAACTGTTAACTGCAAAGTTTGGAGATAGTCTCACAGAGCTTTCTGCCATATGTTAAACTAAACTTGATATGAAAAATCCTATCAGCTTCCCGTTTCCCAGGGCATTAAAAAGAAAAAAAGGAACTCAGGCTTTATAAATATAAAAAGCATCTGTCTGCACAGGAAATTCTACTCTGTTATTTTACAAACGATTCCTACTTATATTTACAAGAGAAATCAGATCTGACGAACTATATAGAAAGTAATGTACCATTTTCTTCCAAATTTTTAAAATATATATTCATAATTCTGAACGGCTGACTGGACAGTGAACTAACCAGCATCGTACAAAGATCTCAACAGTGCTGCACAGCATGCTGCTAAGCATTTATATTTCCAAGTGAAAGGAGATGGAATATTTTGATAGCATGCTGCGAACTTAAACAATTCTATTGGATGTAATTTTTGTATTTAAATGCTCCCACCACTTCAGGAAGACTCATGAGCATTCACAAAATGTTTGGCACAATTTTGATTCTAATTTTTTACTTCTCCTTATCTCCCTGAGCTTCAAAAGAATTCCCTCCAGAATCACTCACCCAGGTGCAAGTATCCTTGAGTTCATCGTCATTAGCTTTTGTAAGAATCCCTTTCTGTGACTGCCTCCCTGTTGTCCCCTATAATTTTGTATTTCTTTTGCTCTGAACCAACTTGCTATGATAAAAGCCATCTTTTCTTTTCACTCTGTTCCATGACCCTCATAAAATTAACAGCTGAGATTCATGACCAGAACCCTGATCATTCATCACAGTCTACAGAGGACTTGATGCTACCTATAATACCCATAATTTACCAGCAGCACTCTCTCGGACTTGACTATAAAACCTTTTGCTTACTTCATCAATTCAGTGCTCCTACATTTAGCCTTGATTTCACTGATTGTTTTCTTGCCTCATAGAGAGGACTCAAAAAATTTTCCATCAGAATCTGTCTTTTTTATCTAATAGCCTATGCATGCCAGTATTTACAACTAAACTCCCTTTTTTTAGTATTTTAATTTTTATTTAAATTCAATTTAGGTAACACATAGTGTGTTATTAGTTTCAGGGGCATAGCATACAATATTTTTTATTAGTTTCAGAGGTAGAATTTAGTGATTCATCAGTTGCATATAACACCCAGTGCTCATTCCATCAAGTGCCCTCCTTAATGCCCATCTCCCAGTTAGCCCATCCCCCTACCCATTTCCCCTCCAGCAACCTTCAGTTTGTTTCCTAGAGATCAGCATCTCTTATGGTTGGTCTCCCTCTCAATTTTCATCTTATTTTATTTTTCCTTCCCTTTCCCTATGTTCATCTGTTTTGTTTCTTAAATCCCACATATGACTAAAACCCTATGGTATTTGTCTTTCTCTGACTGAGTTATTTCACTTAGCATAATACCCTCTAGTTCCATCCACATCATTGCAAATGGCAAGATTTCATTCTTTATGATGGCTGAGGAATATTCCATTATATATATATATCTCACCTCTTCTTTATCCATTCATCTGTTGATGGACATCTGGGCTCTTTCCATAGTTTGGCTATTGTGGATATTGCTGCTATAAACATTGGGGTGTACGTACCCTTCAAATCACTACATTTGTATATTTGGGGTAAATACCCAGTAGTGCAATTGCTGGGTTGTACAGTAGCTCTCTTTTCAACTTTTTGAGGAACCTCCATACTGTTTTCCAGACTGGCTGCACCAGTTTGCATTCCCAACAACAGTGTAGGAGGGTTCCCCTTTCTCTGCATCCTCGCCAACATCCAACTAAATTCCCTTTAACCGTAAAACCATAACTTATTTTTTCTTCCAATTTCTTCTTTTTCTCACTTTGATCTTGCTTAGTTTTCACTCATTCATTCTTTCAGAAATTTAAGGCTCCTCTTGCTCTTAGTTCCATTTGCCTCCATTCTTTTCTCAAATATCATATTACTATCATATATTAAAGTTATTACTCATCCATCACCAAGTACTGCTTACATTTATTACCTTCTCTGGTATAAAAGTTGCTGTCCCTTTGATGTTCTTTTCTTTACCAGCCAAAGCTTAGGGACAGTATCTTTTCTCTTTCCATATTATCACAGAAGAATAGATAGATAAAAATTATACCCACCCTCTTTAACCTTGCACACTGAGAGGTACAAGCTATGGGCCCTCCTTCACACAGGGGGAAGCTGAACCATATCCCTGTGGCAACTGATAACAACAGGAATTGTGTAGTTTGCCTCTGCCTGTTCCTAAAGATGTACAGACATACCACACTTCTCTCTCAGGCTGGACCTTTGTGGAAAGGGTGCTTGACAACTGTTAAAACAGCATTTCCACTGTGAATTAGAAAGCCTCTGGGGAAGAGACTCATGTAAATGTATATTGTCAGTGCAGAACTGTTTTCCTATGTTTGCAATCATCTGTGTGTCATTTTCTCTGTGGCTAAATCTCAGATCGTCAGAGGCTGATCAGCTGGTTTGTGTTTCCCTCCATTCCTTTTTGGTCAATATATTACACATTCTTACCCCCAGTTAAAGTGAGGCAGAAATGCAAGTATGTCATTATATTTTACTAGCTCTAGTAAAAAATGTGTCATATAAAAGGTTAAGACTTTTGGCAATTTTTTTATGATATACTTCTGAAACATTGCCACTTCTGGTCATTATTGAATTTAAGATTTGAAAAAAGAAACCTGTGAGAAAACTGGTTCCCTGCATATTTTGTCATACTGCATCGATACATTTAACAGCATAAATTCTTTTTTTTAATTTTATTATGTTATGTTAATCACCATACATTACATCACCCGTTCTTGATGTAGTGTTCCATGATCCACTGCTTGGTACAACACCCAGTGCTCCATTCAGTACGTGACCTCTTTAATACCCATCACAAGGCTAACCCATCCCCCCACCCCCCTCTCCTCTAGAACCCTCAGTTTGTTTCTCAGAGTCCATAGTCTCTCATGGTTCGTCTCCCCCTCCAATTTCCCCCCCCCCTTCATTTCTCCCTTCCTACTATCTTCTCTCTTTTTTTTTTTTTTTTTTTTTAATTTTATTTATTTATTTGAAAGAGAGAAACACAGCGAGAGAGGGAACACAAGCAGGGGGAGTGGGAGAGGGAGAAGCAGGCTTCCCGCCGGCAGGGAGCCCGATGTGGGACTCAATCCCAGGAGCCTGAGATCATGACCTGAGCCAAAGACAGATACTTAACGACTGAGCCACCCAGGTGCCCCTATCTTCTTCTTTTTTTAAACATATAATGTATTATTTGTTTCAGAGGTACAGGTCTGTGATTCAACAGTCTTACACAATTCACAGCGCTCACCATAGCACATACCCTCCCCAATGTCTATCACCCAGCCACCCCATCCCTCCCACCCCCCACCACTCCAGCAAC
>NW_022591573.1:0-6172 GCF_004348235.1 Phoca vitulina
GGGGGGGGCACCTCCGAACTTTGATGGAAGGTCACGGGGCCCCCAGCCGGCTCCCTCGGTTGTCTGGGTCCAATTCATTGCACCATCCCCGCTGCATCTCTGGTCCTCCAGAGAGAAACGCCAGCAACGTCAGTTCACTCAGGTGTCTCCAAAGACAAACGCACCCTGGGGTGAAGCACGTGGGGCCCCGCAGATGACGTTCGTGGGCTGAGCATGACAAGCATCTCTGCAGCCTGATGCAATTGGTACGAGGCGCCAGACGGGTCCCAGCCCATGGGTGCTGACCCGCTCGCTCACCCAGAGTAGGGCAGGCTGCGGGGGGGCACGGGAAGCGGGTGCCGCTTTAATAGGCAGGAAAGCCCGTGTTCAAATCCTAGCCTCGTTTCTTACTAGCTGACTTGGTCTTGGAGAAGCTTCCTGCCCTCTTTGAAATTAACTCCTTTGTGGTCAGAAAACACACTTTGTATGTTTTTTTTGTTTTGTTTTGTTTTTTTTAAAGATTTTATTTATTTATTCATTAGAGACAGAGAGAGAGGCAGAGGGAGAAGCAGGGAGCCCGATGCGGGACTCGATCCCAGGACCCTGAGATCATGACCTGAGCCGAAGGCAGACGCTTAACCATCTGAGCCACCCAGGCGCCCACACTTTGTATGGTTTTAATCTTAAACGTATTGGGACCTGTTTTGTGGTCCAGAATATGGTCCATCTGGATGAAGGTTCCATGCGCGTTCTGCCGTGGGCTGGAATGTTCTATGGATGCCAACTGGGTTCAGCCAATTGAGCCATTTTTTGAGTCTTCTGTGTCATTGCCGATTTCTGTCGACTTGCTCTACAGCTGCTGGGACTGGGCCGCCGTGTCGGCTTTGCGGGGCTACCGCTGAACACGCAGCCAGCTGTGGCTGTGAAGGGGATCTACAGACGTGGTTAAGTCCCTACTCGGCTGGCTCTGAGGAAGGCGGAGGATCCCGGGGGGGGGCCCACCCGCCTCAGTCAGAGGACCCCGCAAGCCGGCTGAGGCTTCCCCAGGGAGAGAGGAACGTCCTCCCATGAGCAGCAGGGCTGGCCACGCCCGTGCCCACACCCGTGCCTCCAAACTTGCTTCTCCGGCCCACGCCGGCACGAGCCAATGCCCCCGTGCTCCCAGTACAGACACACCGGCCACGGTCAGCAATGTTGGCTGAGCTGCAAGGGACAGGCTGCTGATGCCCACGTGCACGTCTCCGTGTCTCCCCCGGCGCTGGAGGGGTTTGCTGCACATATTTGAAGCTGTTATTAAGGACACGCACATTGAGCATTTGCATCTTGTGGACGAACGGACCGACCCCTCTATCCCCAAAATCAACTTCGTTATCCCTGGAAAAACGCCTTGATATGAAATCTACTTCGGCACTCATACAGCCCCGCCAGCCCCGTATTGATTAGCGTTAGGGGTATGTCTTTTCCAACCACCCATGTTCCGCCAGCGTGTGCCTTTCTGTGGACGTGGCAGGTCCTGCAGGGAGTCCTCCTGGGGGCTCCCCCCCTCGTCCTGTCCCGTGGTCTATCTTAGTTTGGAGGCTTAGGCAGTTTACCCTAATGTCCTTACTAGTATGGGCAGGTTTACACCCCTCCCCCTGTGATCTGGTTTCCGTCCGCCTGTCTGTTCCTTATTTTCTTCCTCCCATTGTCATGGCTTTTTTTCATTAATCGAGGGACTTGCCTTAATGATTGTCCTTTATCCCCACCCTGGGGATAGCGTATTAGCTACACCTTCATGTTTTATTTTTACTGCATGTTCTGGAGGCACCGTGTACAGGCGTGTACACGTACAGACGCATCACGTCTGCCTCCACGTCACGTTTGCCCCGTCGCACCCGGCGTGAGAACGAGACTCCCGCGCCCCCCTCCCGTCCCCTGTGCTATTACCATCAGAGATCTTACCTCCGCGTAGAATATAAACCCCCAAAACGCACTGTTGTTATTTTTGCTTTGAACAGCGAATTGTCGCTTCAAGAGATAAAAAAATGAGAAAAGTGCATTTTGCACTTACCTGAGCAATCCCTGTGCGTGGTGCTCTTCACCGCTCTGTGTGGATCTACATTTCTGTCTGGGGTCGGTCCACTGCCGGAGGCACCGCCTCCCATATTTCTTACAGGGCAGGTTTGCTGACAAGGAATTCTAGCAGGTTTTGTTTGTCTGAACAGTCTTCATTTTATCTCCCATTCTGAGCCACATTTTCACGGGGTCACGAAATCCTTGTTGACCGTTTCCCCCACTTCTAGCACATTACAGACACCTCCCCATCGCTTCCCGGGTGGCATGGTTCCTGGCAGGAGTTGGCTGTCCCTCACAGCGCCGCTCCGTCCACAGCACTGTTTCCCTCGGCGGCTTCTGAGACTTGTCTTTATCAGCAATTTGTTTATAACGTGCCTTGTGTGGCGTTCTCAGTGTTCACTCTACACAGGGTTGACTTCGCTCATTGCCTCTGTGGGTTTATGGTTTCCAGCAAATTCAGAAAACTTTTGGTCATAATTTTTTCAGAACATTTTCTGTCCCTGCCTCTCTCTCTCCTTCCAGAACCCCGGTTACACATGGGCTGGAGGACTGGCTGTCATCCCGCAGGGCATCGGGCCTCTGCTATTTTGTTCTTCGGTCTTTTTTCTCTCTGGTTTGACGTGAATCATTTTTATAGCCTCTAACTCACTGATCTTTAATTCCACGGTGTTCATCTGCTGTGAATCCCATCCAGCATACTTTTCATTTTGAATATTAAATTTTCATCTCTTAAAGTTCCATTTGTGACTTTTTTATACTTTTCATTTCTCTTATTATGTATTCTTCTTCCTTCCTGGACATGTGGAGCATATTTCCAATAGCCATTTTAACATCCTTGTCTATTAATTCCATCATCTCTGCCTCTTCTGGGTCTCCTTCTGTTGATTCGTTTTCCCCCTGACTATGGGTCTTGACTTTCTGCTTTTTTTCATCCCTGGTTATTTTTGACCAAATGTCAGACATTGTGAATGTGCATTGTTGCTTTCGGGGTTTTGTTGTGCTCCTTTAAAGAGCGTTGGAGTCTACCCTGGGGTGCAGTTCGGTTATTCGGAATTAGTCAGATCCTCCTGAGGCTTGCTTTCAAGTGTTGTGACGGCGGGTTCAGAACAGACTTCGGTGAAAGCTGACTTACCACCATTACTCAGTGAGTACTCTTCTGAGACTCTACTCAATGCAAGTGTATCCTAAGGTCTCCCACCTCCACCTGCTATAAACACAAACTAGCCAGCCCCGTGGGTGCTCCCAGGGTTGTCCTGCCTGTTCTGCGGGCAGCTCCCTCACACACATGCACGTCAGCACCTGGCACAACCCTGCAGGGCTGCTCTGCAGGTCCCCAGCCCTCTGCCCTCAGCTCTTTCTCATGTGGCTACTCCAAACTGGCCAGAATTAGATGTCCCCAAACCAGGACAATTTTCAGATGAGTTTTTTGGTCTAATGTCAAGTTGATAATTTTTTATTTCCACATTTTAAATAAAAATCCTAAAAATCCATTACCCTCTAGTAACATTATCATTTCATCAAATAATGTAAAGGACATAATCTCAGGATAAAGGGCATTCCTCCCCCAGGTAGGACATCTGTGGACCTTATATATCGATTTATAAACTCTCTGCAACTTCCTTATTTAGCCACAGACTAAGAACATGTTTCACAGGCCGACATTTGAGGACAATATTAATTAGTGATGACGGAGATACTCTGCCTGGCGACAGGAGTTAGGGATCCTGGTATTACTATTGGGTATGTGTGTCTGAAGCAGACATCGTGAGCCCAGCAGAAGTAACAGGTCTCCGGCCTTGGGGGCTGCTGGGTGTGCAGGTGGGTGGGGGCTGGGCTAGCACAGCTTGTCACCGAGCTCCTAGGACTGTGGTCTCCAACACATGCTCCAAGCACCTCCACACGCCCCCAGGTGAGCACTTCGTAGCAATATCATTCTGAATGCACCAACTGACCCTAACAGGTGGCAGGTGGGCTGGAGTCCAGGTCTGCTCAGCAGCAGGTCAGTCCATTTCCCACTGTTTGAGGGCTTCCCAAACACCAACCATTCACGTGCCAGTCTCATGACATGCGCCAAGTCCCCGTGATACCCACCTCATTAGTCCCTGAGCTTGTTTCCTTAAAACCGACACATTTCTGAAATATCTAAATTGATCTTAAAAAGAAATTTATGTCGCTACTACCAATGGGAAATCAGTATCATTTGCTTTAAAAAAAATATCAGGGAATCCATGAAAATAATATACAGTGAAAACAATACACTATTAGTAAATTCCAGCTAGATACTCTTGCTCGACTGTGGCTTCCTCTTTCTGCATGAAAAGGAGAGAACGGCAATTCTTTGAGAGGTATTAAAGTTACAGTAATATCCAACTGAGATTCCCTTAGATATAATTGGAAATTTTGGAAAAGATGCTATAGCTTCTGGTTAAATTTGGCTGACTGAATGCCTGTCATTTTTCTCTGCCCCTGAGCAAAACCAAAGTGAGAGCAAAGGAACAGAAGATGCAAAGCCAACAGCACAAGACAGAGGTAAGAGGTAGGTGCCCTCAGATGAAAGGTAACGGCACAGGGGGGAGATGGCGGAGGGTCCGCGTGACCGAGAGCAATACCGATGAGCCTGCAACTTCAGTGCGTATAGAGGGGGGTAGGCCTGCTGGGAAAGTACTGATTCCAGTAGCATAGGGAGTGAAGGGCCCAGGAATCCCGAAATGTGGGAGCGTGGAGTAGAGTGGAAAACCAGCCCGCTAAGTCCCTTTTCCTCCCCACCTCAGATCAGCCAAGACCATTCTTCCTTCAGCCTGGCATGGGTAAGGGGTTGTTCTGCTCAGGGGATCCAAAGCACAATGCAAGGTGAGGGCCAGCTGCCTCAATCCATGCTCCAAGACCTGCACCCTCTCTCTCCCAGTCCCTGCTGGTGTCCGGGGCCCGGCTTACACTCTTCCTCACCCTCAGCTGGAACTGGGGGGCCCCACTCCAGGAACCCAGGAGTAAGGACCATGGATGCTGACATTTGGGAGTTCTCTAATGAGACAGCGGGCTCCTGTATCCTTCCCTTCCTGAGAAGCCCGTTGAAAAGTCCCAGTATATTCATACATCCAGTCTTAATATTTTCTTCCCACACCCCAGTGTGTCATACTATCTACCCCTCCGCTCAAGAACAACCCAGGTAAACCCCACCATGATTGGATGAATGTGACCTCCAGGGGCCACCTCCGGAGTCCTCAGTGATTTCAGAAAAGTTATTTACCTCCTGACCCTGATCTTCGTCATAGGAGTCCTACAGCTCTTGGCCGTTACCAACTTGTGGTCAATTCCTAAGGTCATTCCCAGTCTGTTTGTTCAACAAGTATTTATGCCCCCCCAATGTGTCAAGGATTGGGTGCCTGGACAAGCCGGGCACAAGCCCAGCGATCCCTGTGAGGCACGGGGCTGCTATCTGAGAGGCAGGACAGACTGTAACCACACAAGGTGTACAGCCTGTCACTGGGGATGTGTGCCATGAGGAGTTCAGAGCAGGCAGGGGGTGGTGGGGACAGCAGGTGTCTGAGGAGGAGGCCTTTGAGCCGAGCCGGTGGGGGGGAGGGGGATGGGTCTGGGCAGAAGAGCAGCATGTGGGAGGGGCGGGGACAGGGCTGGGGGACGAGGGACACAGGGCCTCTATGGACAACAGACCGCAGGCCAGGGTGGGGGGACGGGGCAGACCAGTGAGCAAGCCATGGCAGCAGTCCATGGGGGGGGGGCCTCCACCCGAGTGCATGTGATGGAGGCCGTGACAAGACTTTAGATCCATCCTCAAAATGGCGCCACAGGACCTGCTAAAGGGTGGACTGTGGGCGTGGTGGAGTGGGGGTGTCCTGGACGGTTCCAAGGCTCTTGGCCCCGGGAAGTGGAAACGCGGGTTTGCCTGCAGCGCCTGGGCGGGAGGGGCTGGCGGGGGCAGGGGTGCGGCCCAGCACTGGAGGCCGTGATGCGGAACAGTTTTCCAGAAAGAAGGGCCCCTCATGTGTCCGTTCTCCTCGCCTCCCCTCAGAAGATGAAACAGACGCGCATGTGGGGGGCGGCGCTGACCGTCACGTTCCGCAGCTAGAGTCCTCACATCCGTGTCATTAGCGACCTCATCGTGACTGGGGGGGGGGGG
>NW_022591574.1:0-2500 GCF_004348235.1 Phoca vitulina
GGCTAAGAGACGCATGAAAAAATGCTCATCATCATTAGCCATCAGGGAAATTCAAATCAAAACCACATTGAGATACCACCTTACACCAGTTAGAATGGCAAAAATGGACAGGGAAAGAAACAACAAATGTTGGAGAGGTTGTGCAGAAAGGGAACCATCTTACACTGTTGGTGGGAATGCAAGTTGGTAAAGCCACTTTGGAAAACAGTGTGGAGGTCCTCAAAAATTAAAAAATAGAGCTACCCTATGACCCAGCAATTGCACTCCTGGGTATTTACCCCAAAGACACAGATGTAGTGAAAAGAAGGGCCATTTGCACCCCAATGTTCATAGCAGCACTGTCCGCAATAACCAAACTGTGGAAAGAGCCAAGATGCCCTTCAACAGATGAATGGATAAAGAAGATGTTGTTCATATATACAATGGAATATTACTCAGCCATCAGAAAGGATGAATACCCAACTTTTACTTTTACATCAACAGGGATGGGACTGGAGGAGATTATGCTAAGTGAAATAAGTCAAGCAGAGAAAGAAAATTATCATATGGTTTCACTTATTTGTGGACATTAGGAGTAGGAAGGGGAAAATGAAGGGGGGGAAATCGGAGGGAGAGATGAAGCACGAGAGACTATGGACTCCGAGAAACAAACTGAGGGTTTTAGAGGGGAGGGGGGTTGAGGGATGGGTTAGCCCAGTGATGGGTATTAAGGAGGTCACATATCGCATGGAGCCCTGGGTGTTATAAGCAAACAATGAATCATGGAACACTACATCAAAAACTATTGATGTATTGTATGGTGACTAACGTAACATAATAAAATTAAATTAAATTTAAAAAACAAATAAACCAAGCTGGAGATGAGAAGTAATAAAAATTAGAGCAGAAATCAATGAAATAGAAAGCAGAGAAACAGTAGAACAGATATTCGAAACTAGAATCTTGTTATATGAAATAATTAATAAGATGGATAAACCTCTGGCAGACTTATCGAAAAGAAAAGTGAAAGGACCCGGATTTATAAAATCATGAATGAAAGGGGAGAGATCACGACTAACACCAAGGGAATGTTGAAAAAGAAAAACAAAGCTGGGTGCATGATGTTGCCTGACTCAAGCTATATTACAAAGCTGTAATCACCAAGACAGCATGGCATTGGCACAAAAACAGACACATAGATCAATGGAACTGAATAGAGACTCCAGAAATGGATCCTTAACTCTATGGTCAACTAATATTTCACAAATCAGGAAAGACTATCCAATGGAAAAAATACAGTCTTCTCAATAAATGGTACTGGGAAAATTGAACAGCCACATGCAAAGGATGAAACTGAGCCATTTTCTTACACCATACACAAAGATAAACTCAAAATGGATGAAAGACCTAAATGGTGAGACAGGAATCCATCAAAATCCTGGAGGAGAACACAAAGAGTAACCTCTTCGACCTCGAGTGCAGCAACTTCTTGCTAGACACGTCTCCAAAGGCAAGGTAAACAAAAGCAAAAGTGAACTATTTGGGCCTTCATCAAGATAAAAAGCTTCTGCACAGCAAAGGAAACAATCAACAAAACTAAAGGGCAACCTATGGAATGGGAGAAGATACTCGCAAATGACATGATAAAGGGTTGGTATCTAAGATCCATAAAGAACTTATCACACTTAACACTCAAAAAACAATCCAGTCAAGAAATGGGAAGAAGACATGAACAGACATTTCTCCAAAGAAGACATACAAATGGCCCTCAGATACATGTAAAATGCTCAACATCTCTTGTCGTCAGGGAAATACAAATCAAAACTACAATGAGATACCACCTCACACCAGTCAAAATGGCTAAAATTAACAAAACAGGAAACAACAAATGTTGGCGAGTATGTGGAGAAAGGTTAATCCTCATACTGTTGGTGGAAATACAAGCTGGTACAGCCACTCTGGTAAACAGTATGGGGGTTCCTCAAGAAGTTAAAAATAGAGCTACCCTATGACCCAGCAGTTGCACTACTAGTAATTTACCCCAAAGATACAGATATACTGAAAAGAAGGGGCACATGCACCCCAATGTTCATAGCAGCAATGTCCACAATAGCCAAAGTGTGGAAGGCGCCGAGATGCCCTTCAACAGATGAATGGATAAATAAGCTGTGATGTATATATACAATGGAATATTACTCAGCTATCAGAAAGGATGAATACCTACCATTTACACTGACATGGATGGAACTGGAGGTTATTTGCCAAGTCAAATAAGTAAATCAGAGAAAGACAATTATATGGTTTCACTCATATGTGGAACATAAGGGATATTGCAGAGGACAAAAGTGGTGGTAGGGGGAAATGAATAGGAAGAAATCAGAGAGGGAGATAAACCAAATGAGACTCTCGACTCCGGGAAACAAACTGAGGGTTGCGGAAAGGGAGGTGGGTGGAGGAATAGGGTAATTCAGTGATGGGCACTAAGGAGGGCTCGTGGTGCGTTGAGCACTGTGTGTTATAA
>NW_022591575.1:0-6167 GCF_004348235.1 Phoca vitulina
TGTCAACGTCTAGAGCGTTGGGGTCCCTGGGTAAGGGTCGCGAAATCACCAGGACACAGGGGATGCAGAGCAAAGGCAGCACTTGCAACTGCATACTGCCGTTTATTTCTTGACATCTTATATACTCTTTACAATCAAAATATATTGTTACTGATTAACAATGTAAGCATTAAAATATCCCGATACTTCTTTACGCAAGAAAGGACAAAAACAAATCAACTCCGGTTGCACCGGAATAATTACATATCTTAAGTAAATCTCATTCTCTGATCAGCTTTTGTGCAAAGGTACTTCATGACCCATTCCCCGAAACTACATAGAGATAGAATCAAATCCTATGCAGGAATGCTGGGATTAGACAACACCCCGCATACGGAGCCATTCTCTCTGGTGAGCGTCACAAGGAACAATTTATTAGAAACATCAGGAGCCATTTCTCAGCTGACCGGATGCCTGAGGCATAGGCACACAACAAGGCGAGGGAGACTTTTCCCCCTCTCAGGCCTGGGCGTTCCCGACCTTACCCTGTGTGCGCCACAGCACACAAACAATTCCGGCCACAGAGGGCTCACATGCCTATGTTGGCCTCAATTCCTTCTTTTTTCTTTTGTTTAGAAAGAAACGCCCACCAGAGAGTGGCAATAGATTTTCGGGAAGGTCGAACAAAACATACATACATGCACAGAAAACAGCATATAACAAAAATTAATGAAATTCCGATTCCTCCAGCGGTATGCCCTAAACTCTGAATAATTCCCTTCGGATCTAGTCCTTCAAATTGCTTCAAAAATGACTGAGCCAATATGGCAGCATCCTCATTCTCAAAGGGTTTTCCAAATATCTCCTGAATATTAGTATGCAAATTATTAATCATATCTGTCGCCGAGGAATTGCCCTCTAAATATTTCTGGATAATACTCCAATCATGTTGAGATTCATTATATCTTAAATTAGTAATACAAAAGGATGTGGAATTCCAATCACAACGCAACCAAATTTGCCTTTCAATTGTTAAAACCTTCTTTCCCAACCAACTAACAGTTTGTCTAAGAACATCTATTTGCGTTTGCAAGCGAGTATCAATCATAGTTTGGGAAAGCCAAAGATCCCGTGAATCACGGTGCCAATTTTCTACAAAATGTTTAGTTTGTAAAGATGTATGTAGCGCAATTCCAGAGACAGTGGCTAATGTGGTTACCGTAATTAAACTTAGAATGACTGCTACAACAATACCAATCAATCGTTTAGTTCGTTTTAAAACTTTCCTGAAAAATTCCAATACCAGAGCATCCACTGGATTTTGAGCCCATAGACGTTCTAAATTTACCGGAAGCCAAATATGAGAGCGTTGTTGCAAAATCATAAGAGAATATCCTGGTTTAAATTCTATAGAACTATTAATACAAGAATACAATCGACATTTAATACAGCTAATTCCATCATTAAAACTAAAATTTCCTATCAAAATTAGATACGGTAAAGGTACACATGCGGTTACATTAATTTCTTTAAAAATGGTGAAATTATAAGTATTGAGGCCAACATAGGCATGTGAGCCCTCTGTGGCCGGAATTGTTTGTGTGCTGTGGCGCACACAGGGTAAGGTCGGGAACGCCCAGGCCTGAGAGGGGGAAAAGTCTCCCTCGCCTTGTTGTGTGCCTATGCCTCAGGCATCCGGTCAGCTGAGAAATGGCTCCTGATGTTTCTAATAAATGAATAATAACATGTTGTGTAGTTTCACCAGTTTGTGCTGTGGCCCATATAAATTGAGAATAAGTATCTATTACAACATGTACATAAGATAATTGACCAAATTGTGCCACATGAGTAACATCCATTTGCCAAAGTTCGTTGGCATAAGTTCCTCGAGGATTAACCCCAGCTTTTACAGCACGTAAGTGTAAAGGTCTGCAAATAGGACACTGTTTTATAATTTGTTTTGCTTGACGATAAGGAATTTTATATTGAACATGTAATCTACCAGCATTGGTATGCAATAAATTATGTTCCTCGTCTGCAGATGCAAATGACACCAAAGCGTCTACTTGAGCATTGCCATAAGCCAAGGAACCAGGAAGATTAGTATGAGAGCGAATATGAGTTACATAAATACGAGTATTACGATTTCTTAACAAAGTTTGTAAGAGTAAAAATAAACTAAGTAGGTTGGACTTATTAGAACATACCACGGCAGTATATACATTTTTAACGACCTCAACAGCATATGCTGAATCAGCAAGAATATTCACAGCCGAGGGAAAATCTTTTAATACTTGGGCGATGGCAAATAATTCATTTTGTTGGACTGAATTAAAATCTGTATTTTGAACCCAATACCTTTTAGTTGTCCAATATGCACTTTTAGTTTTTGACCCATCTGTAAACACAGTGGGTGCATCAACCAAAGGTTGTTCACTAATTATATCCTGAATAATAAATTCTTGTTTACGAAAACAATCCCATAATTTTCCTTTAGGAAAATGGTAATTAATTTGTCCCACATACCCTGCAAGGGCAATCTGTAATTCCTCTATATTCCGTAACAAAAATGAAAATTGATCTTTAGAAAGAGGAATAATTATATCCATAATATCACATCCGGTCATAATTATAGCTCTATCTCGAGCCTGTTCTATCAAATATGCAATCTGAATACCATAAGGAGTGATATTTTTTGAAAAATGATGTCTAGTATAAATCCATTCAGCAGGCAACTCTTTTTGTCCAATAATAGCTGTGGGATATTGCCATGTATTTAAAATATACATTGTCAAGGGTAAAGAAGGATCAATGCGAGTAAGAAAAGCGGATTTAATTTTTTCTTCCACAAATTGTAATTCCTTTTCTGCTTCCGCAGTAAGCTGTCGGGGACTATGAATATCAGGATTTCCTTGTAATGTATCAAATAAATTATGTAATTGATAAGTAGGGATACCTAAAGATGGCCGTAACCAATTAATATCTCCTAATAATTTTTGAAAATCATTCAAAGTCTTCAAATTATCCCTTCGTATAGCTATTTTTTGTGGTCTAACAGTATTTCTTTCTATCACATATCCTAAATAATTTATAATATTTCCTTTTTGAATTTTTTCTGGAGCAATTACCAATCCAAAAGGAATAAAATACTCTGGCAGTAATTTTAAAATTTCTTCTAACTCATTTTGATGGGGGCTAGCAAACAAAATATCATCCATATAATGAGGTATATACACCTGAGGCCACTTTTGACGCACGGGACGCAAGGCAGCGTCAACATAAAGTTGACACATCGTAGGGGAATTCATCATGCCTTGAGGCAAAACCTTCCATTGAAACCTTTGGTGAGGTCCCTGCCTATTTATAGAAGGAAGTGAAAAGGCAAAACGTTTCCTATCATCTTTATGTACAGGGATAGTGAAAAAACAATCCTGTAGATCAATTACCATTGTATGCCAATCCCTCGGCAAGGCAGCCGGTGAAGGTACCCCAGGCTGGAGAGCCCCCATGGGGAACATGGAGTTATTAACTCCACGTAAATCTGTAAGTAAACGCCATTTACCTGAAGTTTTCTTTATGACAAAAATTGGAGAGTTCCACGGAGAAGTGGAATGTTCAATATGTTGTTTTTGTAATTGCTCTCTTACCAATTGGTGTGCAGCAGCCAATTTTTCCTTAGTTAATGGCCATTGTTCAATCCACAAGGGATCTTCGGATTTCCATAATATTTTAATAGGTTCCATCTATAATCAAAATTCCAGGTGAGCTCCCCACTGTTCTAAAACATCACGGCCTAAAATATTTAAAGGGACATCTAAAATATATGGTTTTAACACGGCCAGTTGCCCATCCTGGGAGGTAAATGTTACAAATTGAGTGGCTAAGCCAATACTTCGGACAGGTGCCTTGCCAACTCCTTTTATCTGACAAGGAATCTCATTATAGGGGATATTTTCAGGCCAATCAGCAGTTTTGATAATAGTGATATCTGACCCTGTATCCAACAAGACAGTAATATCTTTCGTATTCAACTTAACTGTCATCAAGGGCTGCATACGAGTTATTTGTGTGGCCCAAAAAACACATTTTGGATCCGTGCTGCCAAACCCTCCATGCCTGACAGTGGTAGTCTGACCTATGGGGAGATAAGGTAATAACAATAACTGGGCAATTCGTTCTCCTGCTTCAAAGGACACATCGACTAGGGAAGACATAAGAACTTGAATTTCTCCTCTGTAATCAGCATCAATTATACCTAAGTGAACAGTCACTCCTTTTGATGTCAAACCAGAGCGACCTGTTAATAGAGCAAAAGTGCCAATTGGTAAGGGTCCATAAATTCCAGTAGGAATTTTCTGAGGTCTATCCCCTCCTTTTAAAGTAAATGGCCTTATGGCTGGTATGTCCACTGCGGCACTGTGTTGGGTAGCTGGGCTAAGGGAGAATATGGTTGGTTTCCCCTGTTCATTTGTCCTGGGCCCGGGGTAGGGCCCGAAATCGAGTTTCCCTGCGGCTTTTCTGCAAAACTTGCATTTAATTTAGTGCGACATTCTCGAGCCCAATGTTTTCCCTTCTTACATCGTGGACAAATTCCAGGTCCACGCCCTTTGTCAGGTTTCTTTTCTTTACAGTTCCTTTTCAAATGCCCTAATTGACCGCAACCAAAACATTTCATGCTCTCGAGTTGTTTAGATTGCAAGGAATGCCAGGTAGTGGCCATTGTTTCAGCAAACAGCTGCATCTTTCTACTCTCTGATGTAACATCCTTACAGGCCTTCATGAAAGCATTAATATCTCCTGTATCTTTAATAGGCAATATAATTCTTTTACAATCCTCATTAGCATTTTCATATGCCAGCAGTTTTAATAGCTGCTGTCTAGCTTCTTCTCCTATGACAGTTCTCTCCAAGGTTAATTTTAATCGTGATAAGAACTCGACATAAGGCTCATTAGTCTTTTGAATAACCTTAGTCCAAGATCCATAATGTTCTCCTTTTGGGTGAATACGATCCCAAGCTTCTAAACTAATTTCCCGTAATTGATCATGGATTTCTTCAGGGGTAATAACTTGAGCAGCAATATCAGAATATTGACCTATTCCCGCCAACATTTGATAAGTTATAGCCTGGACCCGAGGATTGTTGCTCAAGGCGTTCTTACGAGCCTGCTCCATACAGAGCTCGGAGAACCACATCTGCCATTGCAGATATTCAGGCTCCTTTAAGAGAGCTCTACAAAGGACTCTCCAATCTTCTGGAGCAAAATTATTATAATGTCGAGCTGTACCTAGAAGTAGCTCTTTGACATAATGTGATTGCGGTCCATATAAAGTCACTGCCTTTTTTAAACGTGCAATGTCCCCTATATCTATCCCATCATAATAGGGGGCCTGTGCGACTCCCTGGACCGGGGGAGGCCTAATAATCGGAAAGGCAAAGATAGGTCTGTCAGCCTCACTCTCATCGTC
This sequence comes from Phoca vitulina, assembly GCF_004348235.1. NCBI lineage: Eukaryota > Metazoa > Chordata > Mammalia > Carnivora > Phocidae > Phoca > Phoca vitulina. Next base: position 5,447 of record NW_022591575.1, read on the forward strand.
ATTATCCTTTAACGCATCAAGCTCAGCTAAAGCAGCAGAAAGAAAAGGATTTTTGGGAGAAAAGGCTAGCGCGGGCGGCAAAGGCGGAGCGGAAGGCTTTTTCTTAGATTCCCCCGCCATAGTCATGACCCGCTGAAAAACCTTCCATAAGTGCTCGGTCTCGGGATCCGACGTTACTTTCAGTTTCGATTCATCGCTATCGCACTCATTAGGTTCGCGAGGCAGTGCAAGCTTAAAGGCATCCTTTTCTATTGCCTTTTTCTCATCTGTATCAAGGGGAAGGTCCTGTATCGAAGGAGCCACTTCCTTCTGAAAATTCTCAACCGTGCGATCATCCTCCATTGCTTTTAACACTGTAAATATAATCGACCAGATGGACCAAAATCGTACAGGAATCTTTTCCCCCTGCCTCATGGCCTTTTCTACATTATGGCGGACCCGCCGCCAATTATCCACCTCCAGGGAGCCCTCCTCGGGAAACCAAGGATTCCAGTCTCGAACCACTTTCAAACACATCTCAATATCAGTAGAAGCGACAGTAATGCCATAGACAGCAAGTGAATGCTTCAGCATTCGAACATAAGGAGTAGAGGTTTCTTGTCCCATGACCCTGTATTGTATTAAATTACTCACCCTTCCTGAACGTCCTTCAGGGTCCCTGTTCGGGCGCCAATTGTCAACGTCTAGAGCGTTGGGGTCCCTGGGTAAGGGTCGCGAAATC
>NW_022591576.1:0-6149 GCF_004348235.1 Phoca vitulina
AATCTAGTTGAATATAAAAAATATATAGACTATAATTCAGCATAACTTGTATCCAGCAAATAAAAATTAGACTTGAGAGGGGTTTTAATTTGCATAAAATTGTTGTGTCATCTATGAAAGTTTAAGTGGTTAAGTTATAAATTGTTAATAGTAGGCTGATACTAATAATTTAGTCTTATACTGCTAAAATAATAATTTTAATCTTTGTCACCACATTTTAATACCATGATGAATAGATAAATGGAAATGTTCGTACCTGCAATGAGCATTTTGAAATTGAGATTCAATTAAGTGGATTCACTTGACGGTTTACTCCAGATTTCCCACATGAACTGAAGTGTAGATGCTGTATCTCAGTCCTTTTCCTTTGGTGGCTTTTTATACATTTTAGGTTGGAATAATTTTATGTTCATTTATATAAATTTGAATTTTTAGTCTGAAATCATGTATCTTACGACCTTTTAACTTTTTGCAGGCATTTTTCATTAAATCATAATTTGGGACAACTGTGGTGAGCTTTAGCAAAACTGATTTAATCTTCCCACTGCTATTTATAATTTTTTAAGGCAATTTTACAAATAATTTGCTTATTTCAAAGTTCAATGACTATCATTTGGGCATAAGTTTGTCCCATACAAAGAGAATTGTATCTGTAATATATTAATTTGGCATTGGATCTCCATTTACAGATTAATGGGGGGTGGCAGGATTCTTGTACTGTAGCAGGAATGGAAGTCAGGGAGGGAGGTGAAAGCCAGGTTATCTAGGGCCCTTGAAGCCCATTAGAATGACTTCACTTTTGAGGGCGCCTGGGTGGCTCAGTTGGTTAAGCGACTGCCTTCGGCTCAGGTCATGATCCTGGAGTCCTGGGATCGAGTCCCGCATCCGGCTCCCTGCTCAGCAGGGAGTGTGCTTCTCCCTGTGACCCTCCTCCCTCTCATGCTCTCTTGTCTCTCATTCTCTCTCTCTCAAATAAATAAATAAAATCTTTAAAAAAAAAAAAAAGAATGACTTCACTTTTGTTCTGAGATAGTAATCTATTGGAAGGATTTGAACAGAGGATTGCATACGTGAGGAACTTTGACATTAATTTAAGCTTCTAATAAAAAAGAGGGAAAACATTTCATCATGTAGAATTTACCACTGCTGGGCCCACCTAAATACCCATTTCTTTTTGAGACCTCAGTAGGGTGGGAAACTTTGCAGATTCATCAACAAGGAATGGAGAGTGGGGCTGAATTAATTACCTAAGTAACATAACACTGACTAGGCAGGAGGATGACACCTGTATGTGGTGATAATTTTCAAAGTACATATGTTAGAGTTATATATTATTAACATAACTTAATAGTAAGATAATTTATAAAATCAGTAACAGAAACGTCTTATTAGGTAGCTGTGAGACACCTTCAACTAGAACTGGCTGATGCCCTAAAAAAACAGTCTATGTCAGAGGCTTCACTGGAGGTTACATCACGTTGCCGTATTAATTTAGAAGATGAGACACAGGATTTGAGGAAGAAATTAGGTCAAATCAGAAGTCAGGTATGTATTAAATATAGCATGTCAACAATTAATCTGTAGCAGGTTAATATAAAGTGTTTTAGGTTGCTAATTTCCATGGACCATTTTCTTTTGTATTTTCATTAAAATTTAGTGTAATTTTAGTATCTTCACAATGCACTTATTTCTTAAACTTTGACTTTCATTCTGCTATTTGTGTTATACATTTTTTTCCTTACAGTATTTACCCTTAGGAAAGTTGAGACTTATGCATCATTCCTCACAGAAATTGAGGGACTTTTTTTTTCCTACTAAACAATTTTTTTAAAGATTTATGTATTATTTGAGAGAGAGCGAGAGTGCGTGCGCATGCACATGCGTGAGTGGGGGGAGAGGCAGAGGGAGAGGGAGAGGGAGAGAATCTCGGGCAGACTCCCTGCCCAGCACAGAGCCCCACACCAGCTCGACTCCATGATCCTGAGCTGAAATCATGAGTTGGATGCTTAACCAACTGAGCCACCCAGGTGCAATGTTTTTTAATGATATCTCTGTTACCATGATGAGGTGAGCCATATAAAATCAGAAGATAATCTTTAATGGAATGTTTCAGAAAATGGTCTTATTTCTCATGTTCACTTTTGTGAACGGATATAGAATCCGTACTGATTTTAGGATAACCTGTACAGAAAAGTCATTTTACAAACCAGTTGAACTTAGGCATTTCCTTCATTTTCTTTTCCTTTTAGATATATTGTAAATGCATAGAAATATTCAGATCATGTGTAGTATATACACCCAAAAGAGAGAATTAAGAAATTAAGAATGGGTGCTTCCATTGGATTTTTTTTTTTTTTTAAGATTTTATTTATTTGACAGACAGAGACACAGCAAGAGAGGGAACACAAGCTGGGGGAGTGGGCGAGGGAGAAGCAGGCTTCCCGCCGAGCAAGGAGCCTGATGTGGGGCTTGATCCCAGGACCCTGGGACCATGACCTGAGCCGAAGCCAGCCGCTTAATGACTGAGCCACCCAGGTGTCCCCATTGGATTTTTTAAAACTTTATTGAGATATAATGCACATACCATACAATTCACCCATTTAACATGTACAGTTCAGTGTTTTGATTATATTCATAGAGTTGTGCAACTATCACTGCCATCAAGTAGAACATTTTCATCACCCTGGAAAGAAACCCTTAGCCCTGGAGCTACCAGCCTCAGGCAACCACCAGTCTACTTCCAGCCTCTATAGAGTTGCCTATTCTGAATATTTCATATAAAGGGGGTCACACAATGTGTGGTCCTTTGTGACTAGCTTCTTTCACTTAATGTTTTCAGGGTTCATCTGTGTTATAGCATATATCAGTGCTTCATTTTTTTTTTTTTTTTTTAATTGTCAAACAGTACTCCATTGTGGGCCAAAACCCTTGTTCATTCATCATTTGATGCACCTTTGGGTTGTTTCCCACTTTATGGCCATTAATAATGCTGCTCTGAACATTGATTTAATTATTGTCTGGACATCTGTTTTTATTTCCCTGCCATCAGATTTTATCCTCTGAGTTAATTGGGTTGATTTCACCATCTCTCAGCCTTTTACTCATGCTGTCCTTTCTGTCCTTTTAGTTTCCCTTCCTCTTGCCGAATCCTACACTATTCAGACCTGGCTCATAGTCTCTCATTCTCCATGAAGCTCTCTCTGACTATTCTAATTCCCACTGACTTTACTCTCTTCACACTTGTCTCATCTAGTCTATGCAGAACAATTTAGTCCTTTATTTTACATTGGTTTTATTTTTTTCATGAGAGATAATTTTGTCTTTCTAAGAACACCTTTATCTAAGGGGAAAAATATGGGATATGCATGGTACCTATCCTTGTATAAATTGAGAATATTTTAACTTAACAGTTTTTAGGATAAAATTAAGTACTTTATACCATATCAATAATTTCTGATTGAAAACATTGACATAACAAAGCTTTTATTCTAAATGTATTTTAAGCAATTAAATGTAAAATTGAAAGCATTTAATCTGACAGAGGAGAAGTGTTCACTCAAATGCTTGTTTTATCCCCCTCACTGTGGAAAAACAGTCTAAATTTGCCTTTCTTCATTTTGCAGCCAGTACTGAGGTTACTTTACCAACTATAAAGCTCCGGGCACAGCTTTTCTTTTTTCTTTTATTTTTTACCTTTCTTTTTTAAAGTTTGTTTGTTTGTGTATTTATTTATTTATGTAATTTCTACACCCATTGTGGGGCTTGAACTCATGAGCCCAAGGTCAAGAGTCGCATGTTCTTCCCACTGAGCCAGCCAGGCGCCCCTGGGGACAGTTTTTTCTGATATGCCATACCACGTAGCCTTAATGTATTCATCAGAGTACTTGCTAAAGCAGTGTAACACAGAGAGTTGCTAAGATAATATAAACATGAAATGATTTGGGAATGTTGATTTAGCAAGAGTCCATTATTTCCACGTCAGTGGCTTTACCTTGCCTCTGATGGTCATGTAAATATTTATTACTCAGTCTAGGAGGTACTATTTGCCCTGTAGTCCATGAGATTGTCCACTGAGTAGTATAGAGAGGAAGTAAGTTAAAATTATTATAAGTGGAAAAAAGTACTGTTAGCTAGTGGAATTGGTAAAAGTTTTTTGAAGTACTGAGGATGTATTCTGGGCCTCATGCTCCCCATTTGCTGCCACTTTCAGTGGTATGAAGAACGATTTCAGTATAACTTGTATAAGAGACCACTTTCATTGGCCTGCCATCTGCCTAAAATATCAAATATTATTAGGACATAACCTACAGCAACAATAATAATGCTAATTGCAGACAGAATTTGGTGTGTGCCAGCTACCCTTCTAAATAGTTCATGTATAGGGGCACCTGGGTGGCTCAGTTGTTAAGGGTCTGCCTTCGGCTCAGGTCATGATCCCAGGGTCCGGGGATCAAGTGCTGCATCGGGCTCCCTGCTCCGCCGGAAGCCTGCTTCTCCCTCTCCCACTCCCCCTGCTTGTGTTCCCTCTCTCGCTGTCTCTCTCTCTCTGTCAAATAAATACAATCTTTAAAAAATAAAAATAAAAATAAAAATAAAATAGTTCATGTATATTTCCTAGATTAATCTTCCCAACATCCCAGTGTGGTAGATACTATTATTATCTTCATTTTACAGAGAAGAAACTGAGACAGAAATTTTAAGTAATTTGTTCCAGGTCACACAGCTAATACCCAGTGAGTTGGGATTCAGACCCCAGGCATTCTGGTTCCTACGAAGATAATGCCTCTCATACTATTCCATGAAATATCTAGTTGTCACTGAAACCAACATGTTAACTTTTATAATCACTGGAATAGCCATGGTCATTCACATATGTGAATATTTAAAACTATAATTGATGTGGTACTTAGAATACAAAATTAGAAATGTTTACCATAAGGTAATTTTCTATCATTCCCCCTTTGACCAATATATAAATTTGTAGGCTTAGCTGATAAAATATAATTTAAATACATTAAAAACATGACATTTTAGTAACTAGAGAAGTCAGCAAACTTTTCTGTAAGGGGATTGTAAATATTTTATTTTAAGATTTGATTTATTTGAGAGAGAGAAGGAACAGTGGGGAAGGGCAGAGGAAGAGAGAGAGAGAGAGAGAAGCAGACTCCCTGTAAATATTTTAGGCTTTGTAGGCCATAGGTCTCTGTTGCAGCAGTCCAAATCTGCTGTAGCCATAAAGCAGTATGTAGAGGAGAGTGTGGCTGTGTCCACTAAAATTTTATTTACAAAAACAGCTGATGGTGGTTTTATACTAGATTGCCAGGAGTTAAAAGTATTTCTTTTTTTTCTTTTTTAGTTGCAAGAAGCACAAGATCGACATGCAGAGCCTGTAAGATGTATTGAGACGTCAAAAGATCACGTGCAAAAGTACAATTTAAAGCAGCACAGAAAATAACTTGAGTATTTAGAAAGCAGAGAAGCAGTGTAGGATGAGAAATATATCAGTTATGATAATAAGTACATCATTGTTAAGCTGGATAAAAATTTCGGCTTTGCGCTATTTGGAAATGCATAAATTTTGCATATTATCTTTAAATTTTGCACATTAACTATAAAACACAACCAGAAAAATGGCACAATTGCCAAATCTTCTACTTTTTAAATTTTTAAGAATTTATATAAGACCTTCAGATGTTTGTTTCGAAATTATACGGTACTTTTAAAATTTATGTGTGAGAATAATTTTAAAATTTTCATTTGAGGCTTGAAGTTGAAAATGCCAAGTTAAAAGTTACAGTCAAAAAACAAGCGGGCAAAATTGAACAACTTCAGGAAAATCTGTTAAGTACAAGTTCGGTAAGTCAGTCTCTTAATTTCTGTCCTACTAAAAAAGGAATTTTTATTTCTCTAGTAGTAGTATATAAGACTATTTTGGATAATATGAAAATTCCCACTGATAAAAATGTTTATTATATTCATATTGTTGCTACTTGCTACTGGTAGTATAATTCCTCTTTATAGATGAAGTTGACTGAATTCGTAAATTAATTTTTATAGTAAGCTTGTAATAAAAAAGATTGTGGTAGTCTAAGATAAGCAATATTTTATACATACCACATTTTATTTATCTATCTGGCAGTGGACAATTG
>NW_022591577.1:0-6148 GCF_004348235.1 Phoca vitulina
TGTTGGTGGTGCTGGAATTCAGTCTTTTAAAAGTTCTCCTGTGTGAATCTGATAATCAGCTATATTAGGGATTCTTTATGGTTACTGGAATATATGGAAATTAGCTCAGTTCTGTAATACTCTTTTTGGCTATTTTCATATATAAAGATACAGAATAAATATACTTTCTCTAACATCAATGTTTTTAGAAACTAGTTTCAGGTTTAAGGATATTTTGTTGGGCAAGATACTTCTAACTCTACAGATGGTTTCAGTTGACATGTTCTCTGAACATTGTTTGCTGATCTGTGAAAGTTTAGAGGATGGTGTAGCATCCACAGACTTGAATGAATGATTTTGAAGAATCCAAGGTCACACTTTCATAAGCAATCTGTTAATTCGGTTCCTATGTTTCTGTTCCCAGGTGAGTTTCAGTATCATAGCATATGTGTGTTGGCCATTTTTTAATTGCTTGTTTATATGATTTACTCACATTGCCATTGGTTCATTTATCTTTTATTTAATTGCTTAGAGCTCTGTGTCTATTTTGATATTAACTCTGTGTATGTCCTCTGAAATGCAACTCTTTTCCCCCATCTACTTTTATCTATTGACGTTATGATATATTTTTTAAATCCTTAAGATGTTTTGAAATTGTGAAATATATCAATTTGGGATTTCACTTATTAGTTAAGAGGATTCTATTCTAGAAGTTAGAAAGTCATCTCTTTTATTAACTGGGAAGTAAATATAAATCTTGTTTTAGGTTTCCATTAACCATAATCCATTTAAAAAATTTTGTATGAGGAATTCGCCATATGTATAATTTTACTAGCTTCCATATGGAAAATTAGTTGTAGCAACCCACTTACTTAATAATGTTTCCTTTTCACACATGTCTCAATGACTTGTCTCTCCATTAGTCTGCAAGATTGCTGAGGTTAGGGAGCATGTTTTAATCAGCCTGTATTCTTGTAATTTCTAAAAGTACTGGAACATAAGAAACTATAATGCCTATTAGGTAAATGAATAAACAGATTGTTTTAGATTTCAGGAAGACACCAGTAATCATTATATTTATAGCTAATTTTGTCTTGAACTGTGAAATAAGGACATGCAAAAGAACATATGGAACACAGAAACAATGTGACTGAGTTTGTCCTCTTGGGGCTCACTGAGAGCCTCCAAGGTCAGAAAATATTATTTGTTGTGTTCTTGATCATCTACATCGTGACAATGGTGGGCAACTTACTCATTGTGGTGACTGTGGTGGTCAGCCCAACCCTGGATGCCTCTATGTACTTCTTTCTTGGTTACTTATCATTTATGGATGCTGTTTATTCTACTACAGTTACTCCAAATATGATTATAGACTTACTCTATGAGAAGAAAACCATTTCCTTCCAAGCTTGCATGTCCCAGCTCTTTACAGGGCACTTATTTGGTGGTGCTGAGATTTTACTCCTGGTGGTCATGGCCTATGACCGCTACGTGGCCATCTGCAAACCCTTGCATTATTTGACAATCATGAATCAACGGCTGTGTGTTCTCTTGCTGATGTTAGCTTGGTTTGGAGGTTTTTTGCATGCTGTAGTTAAACTTCTCTCTGTTTACAACCTTCCCTTCTGTGGTCCCAATGTCATCGACCACTTCATCTGTGACATGTACCCATTATTAAAACTTGCCTGCACTGACACCTACGTTATTGGCCTCACTGTGGTTGCCAATGATGGGACAATCTGTGTGGTCATCTTTACAGTCTTACTCATTTCCTATGGGGTCATTCTGCACTCCCTGAAGACCCATAGTCAGGAAGGGAGGCGCAAAGCCTTATCCACCTGTGGGTCCCACATTACAGTGGTGGTCCTCTTCTTTGTCCCCTGCATTTTTATGTATGTGAGACCTCCTTCTACCTTACACATCGATAAATTCTTGACTGTGTTTTACACAGTTATCACCCCTATGTTAAACCCTCTAATTTATACACTGAGAAATGGAGAGATGAAAAATGCCATGAAAAAACTGTGGACCAGAAGAAGAAAATGAGACCAAGGAGAAATGTGTCACCTTTTTTCAATGAAGAGCTGCTCCATGCAGGAAAGGATTGTATATTTGTAGTAAATTTATCTTCAGGTTTAATGAACTTGCGTATGATGAAAGCATTTAAGATGTAAATCTTCCAATGATCAAAATAGATTTCTAAAATTTTCATAAATTGTTAGGAAAATAGGTATGTAGTTTTTGAGTATAAAATGTCTTTGTTGAAACTATAGGTTTATGTTCTACGTGATGAGTTATGCTATAGTCAATACTGTACATTTTTTTTTTCATTACTGGACAATTTTCACACGTTTCTCTCTCACATAATTGTACTTTTTCAGAATTAATAGTGCTTGTTATGTATTTCTGAGAAACAATTTAAGAAATATGACATAAATACTTGGTTCACTCCTTCCATACAAAGGCAACCCCTATTAATACTTGAAGTATATGTCTTATTTTTGTGTTTGCAAGTTATTTAATTATATAATCTTGTTCATTGTTTAGCATATAGGATTGAAAAGGAATGTTGCTTCCAAGTTATAATATTAATCATAAAGAAGTTAAGTGAAGAAAAAAATCTGAACAAAAGATGTAGATGTAAGTTAGATTTACTTATTTTTCTGAGTGGGGAATCCTATTATCTCCTCATGTGGAGAAGCTTTGTTTGGTGTTATATTATCATTGATATGGTCCATTAATCTTCCCTGATAGTTTAGACTATCTGATAATATCTCTGCTGTTTTTCAGTATCCCCATCTCTACTCTTGCTTACAGTGTTTCATAGCCTTCTTTAGGGACCTAGGCCCTTCCTTTCATATATGGAATTACCATAATGCACACTTCATGAGCTTCAAGTATGCAATACAGAACCTGACATCAGATATTTTGCGTGATATCATTGTTAAGAAAGATGTTGATAACATGGCATGCCATTCTTACCTCTGTTGTTAATGCAATGCAGATTATTAGGCAATTAAGAGGCCATAATATATATAGATTTCTTTAATGGAGACCTCTTTCATAAGCCTCCCTCTCTCTGAATGAGGTTTGAAAGAAAATAGTATCTGCCTCTAATAGTGTAGGAAGCATGTGGTCAAATAAACTCATGATTTTGCCTCCCTTATTTAGTCTGGATTCATGAGGTGCTCAGGCTATGGGGAATGGAGCCTTTTCACCGGTAAGTAACAGTGTATGAAAAACTTTATATCCCAATTTTTATCCCAGTTATTATTACATGGAGATATATTATGTCATCTCAAAGTCTTCCCAAAAATGACACTATTCATTAAATGATAGTAAACATTTGATTTTATCAGAAGTTATGTAATTAAGTCATCTTTTAGATTTTGCTATAGATTCAATATATGCGTTCCCCCCAAAATTCATGAGTTAAATCCTGTATAATACATGGTATTTGGAGGTGGGGTGTTTGGGAGGTGATTTGGTCATGAAGGTAGAGCGCTCATGAATGGGACTAGTGTCTTTTTAAAAGGAGATACCACAGGGATGCCTGGGCAGCTCAGTCTGTTAAGTGTTTTCCTTTGGCTCAGGTCCTGATCCCAGGGCCCTGGGATTGAGTCCCTCGTGGGGGGCCTGCTTCTCCCTCTGCCTGACATGCTCTCTTCTTGTTCTCTCTCTCTCTTTCTCTCTGTCAAATAAATGAATAAAATATTTTAAAAAATAAATAAAAAGAGACACTACAGACCTCACTTGCCTTTTCTGCCATGTAGGGAAACAGAATAAAGACAGTAAACTGTGAACTAAGAAGCAGGCTCTCACCAGATATGGAATCTGCAAGTGTCTTGATTTTAGACTTTCCAGGCCCCAGAACTATGAGAAGTAAATGATGTTGAAGCCAGTCCATGGTATTCTGTTATAGCAACCCAAATGGACTTAGTTAGACATTTAGTTAATTTCCAAATTTGTATACTTATTTCAAACGATGAGATAAAATTCCTGGTTAATTATCTATGTTCATTGGTCTGTAAGTTCCCTTAAGGCAGGGAACATTACTTAATTGCCTTTGTACTTTGTATTTGCACAATGTCTGGGACATAGAATCCATTCCATGAACTTTGACAGTTACTTGCATTCTCAAATTCTTGAATTACTGGAGTGAGAATTTTGAGTCTTTTCTTCATTAAATGTGTGTATTTGCAACAAATATTTAGTCTTCTTTGATATTTGCTACAATATGTTGTTTTGTTATAATTATGGGTGTTTTTATATAAAGATGTTATCTTTTAATGTTCTTTTACTTTTTGATTTCTTCTAGCACATCACTTGGAAAATGTCATTTACTGTCATTCAGTGAATTTATAAATTTTAATATCTTTTTAAAAAATAACTCCCCCAAAACTTTTCTTTTTAAATGATCTAGGATTTATTTTTGTTTGTGATGAGGACATATCTAAGTCTGTTTTCCTCTAACAAGAAAAATAATCTGCAAAGTTTATTAATTTCAGTAATAATTTAAAATTTTTCTATTTGGGGCACCTGGGTGGCTCAGTGGTTAAGTGTCTGCCTTTGGCTCAGGTCATGGTCCCAAGGTCCTGGGATCAAGCCCCACATCAGGCTCCTTGCTCAACGGGAATCCTGCTTCTCCCTCTCCCACTCCCCCTGCTTGTGTTCCCTCTCTCACTGTGTCTCTCTTTGTCAAATAATAAAATCTTAAAAAAATTTTTTTAAATTTAATATGTCAAATTTTATACAATTAGTATGTTTGATTTGGGGCCCATTTCCCCTCCTCCTCTGTTGCTCCCTTCACCTCCTCCTCCCCTTGCTCCCCCTTTTCCTTTGGTGTATTTCCCTACCACTAACATTCTATGTCAGTAGTCATTTTAACATGTATTATACCTTGTAGGAACAATCTCCCTTAATTACTCAGCCTTTTCAAGTCTCTTGCAATTTCTGAATACTTATTTTTCCTGATAAACTTTGGGATTATTTTGTGAAGTTTGAAACCTTCCCATAAAACTATATTTAGAATTTCATGACCCTCCACATTGATTTTGAGGAAAATGGCATGTTTTCATATCTTGTTTTCCCATCCAGAATGAGACATATATTGCGAAGGCTTGATCAATGTCTCAATAAAATTTTGTAATCATTTCCATAGAGTACATAAATCTTGCCTTTTGGTTTTCTTAATTAAAAAGCAGCTTGTCTTATTTACATTTGATTCACATTTTCTTTTTTTTTAAATTTAAATTCAATTAGTCAACATATAGTACATCATTAGTTTCAGATGTATTTATCAGTTGCATATAACATTCGGTGCTCATCACATCACATGCCTTCCTTAATGCCCATCACCCAGTTACCGCATTCCTCCACCCCCCTCCCCTTCCATAACCCTCAGTTTGTTCACATTTTCAATGAGCTGATCAGAAAGGGCTCTGTGTCTTTTGCTGGCATGAATTACAGCACAATCCTGAAAGGCATGGGTGTATGTTTGTATACAACTGTTCATAGGCCTACATTAGATGATACACAAGTAGGTATCCAACCACAGAGATCTATATCTGACCTCCTAGCTCTGTATAACCACATGTAGGTACATATTCAATGATCTGTAGGTCTGTATCCAACTTCATATGTGTGTCTATATGTGGACACACAGAGATCTGTATCTGACAGCACAAGGGTGAGTATCTGACTGCCCATATGAATGCATGTGTATATATAAGTATTTGGTATCATCACACACAAGCCTGTGTCTGTCTACACACAGGGCTATATATTGCCATACACAAGTCTTTATCTGACTGCATATAAATTTGTTGAGGACTTGACTGAACAATTCTTCTGTCCCATGTGGCATGGACTGAGGTTCCTCTCTGGTATTCAGCTGATTAGGGGCTATTAGGGATTGTTTAAGATGACTTTACTCATGTGAGCTGTGCCTTGGCAGGGATGGCTAGAAGACTGGGATCTTCTGGCTCCTTCTCCTTCTCCATGTAGCCTGTCTCTCCAGTGAGTATGTCAGACTTGTAAAATGGCAGTTCAGGGCTCCCAGAGGGAGGACACAGAAGGGATTAGGCCAGTTAAGATCTCAACTCATCCTGACATTAGCTTGAAGTTCAGGATCTCAAGGTCTAAATCCAGACTGCTTCTGCACCAAATG
>NW_022591578.1:0-6148 GCF_004348235.1 Phoca vitulina
TGTTGGTGGTGCTGGAATTCAGTCTTTTAAAAGTTCTCCTGTGTGAATCTGATAATCAGCTATATTAGGGATTCTTTATGGTTACTGGAATATATGGAAATTAGCTCAGTTCTGTAATACTCTTTTTGGCTATTTTCATATATAAAGATACAGAATAAATATACTTTCTCTAACATCAATGTTTTTAGAAACTAGTTTCAGGTTTAAGGATATTTTGTTGGGCAAGATACTTCTAACTCTACAGATGGTTTCAGTTGACATGTTCTCTGAACATTGTTTGCTGATCTGTGAAAGTTTAGAGGATGGTGTAGCATCCACAGACTTGAATGAATGATTTTGAAGAATCCAAGGTCACACTTTCATAAGCAATCTGTTAATTCGGTTCCTATGTTTCTGTTCCCAGGTGAGTTTCAGTATCATAGCATATGTGTGTTGGCCATTTTTTAATTGCTTGTTTATATGATTTACTCACATTGCCATTGGTTCATTTATCTTTTATTTAATTGCTTAGAGCTCTGTGTCTATTTTGATATTAACTCTGTGTATGTCCTCTGAAATGCAACTCTTTTCCCCCATCTACTTTTATCTATTGACGTTATGATATATTTTTTAAATCCTTAAGATGTTTTGAAATTGTGAAATATATCAATTTGGGATTTCACTTATTAGTTAAGAGGATTCTATTCTAGAAGTTAGAAAGTCATCTCTTTTATTAACTGGGAAGTAAATATAAATCTTGTTTTAGGTTTCCATTAACCATAATCCATTTAAAAAATTTTGTATGAGGAATTCGCCATATGTATAATTTTACTAGCTTCCATATGGAAAATTAGTTGTAGCAACCCACTTACTTAATAATGTTTCCTTTTCACACATGTCTCAATGACTTGTCTCTCCATTAGTCTGCAAGATTGCTGAGGTTAGGGAGCATGTTTTAATCAGCCTGTATTCTTGTAATTTCTAAAAGTACTGGAACATAAGAAACTATAATGCCTATTAGGTAAATGAATAAACAGATTGTTTTAGATTTCAGGAAGACACCAGTAATCATTATATTTATAGCTAATTTTGTCTTGAACTGTGAAATAAGGACATGCAAAAGAACATATGGAACACAGAAACAATGTGACTGAGTTTGTCCTCTTGGGGCTCACTGAGAGCCTCCAAGGTCAGAAAATATTATTTGTTGTGTTCTTGATCATCTACATCGTGACAATGGTGGGCAACTTACTCATTGTGGTGACTGTGGTGGTCAGCCCAACCCTGGATGCCTCTATGTACTTCTTTCTTGGTTACTTATCATTTATGGATGCTGTTTATTCTACTACAGTTACTCCAAATATGATTATAGACTTACTCTATGAGAAGAAAACCATTTCCTTCCAAGCTTGCATGTCCCAGCTCTTTACAGGGCACTTATTTGGTGGTGCTGAGATTTTACTCCTGGTGGTCATGGCCTATGACCGCTACGTGGCCATCTGCAAACCCTTGCATTATTTGACAATCATGAATCAACGGCTGTGTGTTCTCTTGCTGATGTTAGCTTGGTTTGGAGGTTTTTTGCATGCTGTAGTTAAACTTCTCTCTGTTTACAACCTTCCCTTCTGTGGTCCCAATGTCATCGACCACTTCATCTGTGACATGTACCCATTATTAAAACTTGCCTGCACTGACACCTACGTTATTGGCCTCACTGTGGTTGCCAATGATGGGACAATCTGTGTGGTCATCTTTACAGTCTTACTCATTTCCTATGGGGTCATTCTGCACTCCCTGAAGACCCATAGTCAGGAAGGGAGGCGCAAAGCCTTATCCACCTGTGGGTCCCACATTACAGTGGTGGTCCTCTTCTTTGTCCCCTGCATTTTTATGTATGTGAGACCTCCTTCTACCTTACACATCGATAAATTCTTGACTGTGTTTTACACAGTTATCACCCCTATGTTAAACCCTCTAATTTATACACTGAGAAATGGAGAGATGAAAAATGCCATGAAAAAACTGTGGACCAGAAGAAGAAAATGAGACCAAGGAGAAATGTGTCACCTTTTTTCAATGAAGAGCTGCTCCATGCAGGAAAGGATTGTATATTTGTAGTAAATTTATCTTCAGGTTTAATGAACTTGCGTATGATGAAAGCATTTAAGATGTAAATCTTCCAATGATCAAAATAGATTTCTAAAATTTTCATAAATTGTTAGGAAAATAGGTATGTAGTTTTTGAGTATAAAATGTCTTTGTTGAAACTATAGGTTTATGTTCTACGTGATGAGTTATGCTATAGTCAATACTGTACATTTTTTTTTTCATTACTGGACAATTTTCACACGTTTCTCTCTCACATAATTGTACTTTTTCAGAATTAATAGTGCTTGTTATGTATTTCTGAGAAACAATTTAAGAAATATGACATAAATACTTGGTTCACTCCTTCCATACAAAGGCAACCCCTATTAATACTTGAAGTATATGTCTTATTTTTGTGTTTGCAAGTTATTTAATTATATAATCTTGTTCATTGTTTAGCATATAGGATTGAAAAGGAATGTTGCTTCCAAGTTATAATATTAATCATAAAGAAGTTAAGTGAAGAAAAAAATCTGAACAAAAGATGTAGATGTAAGTTAGATTTACTTATTTTTCTGAGTGGGGAATCCTATTATCTCCTCATGTGGAGAAGCTTTGTTTGGTGTTATATTATCATTGATATGGTCCATTAATCTTCCCTGATAGTTTAGACTATCTGATAATATCTCTGCTGTTTTTCAGTATCCCCATCTCTACTCTTGCTTACAGTGTTTCATAGCCTTCTTTAGGGACCTAGGCCCTTCCTTTCATATATGGAATTACCATAATGCACACTTCATGAGCTTCAAGTATGCAATACAGAACCTGACATCAGATATTTTGCGTGATATCATTGTTAAGAAAGATGTTGATAACATGGCATGCCATTCTTACCTCTGTTGTTAATGCAATGCAGATTATTAGGCAATTAAGAGGCCATAATATATATAGATTTCTTTAATGGAGACCTCTTTCATAAGCCTCCCTCTCTCTGAATGAGGTTTGAAAGAAAATAGTATCTGCCTCTAATAGTGTAGGAAGCATGTGGTCAAATAAACTCATGATTTTGCCTCCCTTATTTAGTCTGGATTCATGAGGTGCTCAGGCTATGGGGAATGGAGCCTTTTCACCGGTAAGTAACAGTGTATGAAAAACTTTATATCCCAATTTTTATCCCAGTTATTATTACATGGAGATATATTATGTCATCTCAAAGTCTTCCCAAAAATGACACTATTCATTAAATGATAGTAAACATTTGATTTTATCAGAAGTTATGTAATTAAGTCATCTTTTAGATTTTGCTATAGATTCAATATATGCGTTCCCCCCAAAATTCATGAGTTAAATCCTGTATAATACATGGTATTTGGAGGTGGGGTGTTTGGGAGGTGATTTGGTCATGAAGGTAGAGCGCTCATGAATGGGACTAGTGTCTTTTTAAAAGGAGATACCACAGGGATGCCTGGGCAGCTCAGTCTGTTAAGTGTTTTCCTTTGGCTCAGGTCCTGATCCCAGGGCCCTGGGATTGAGTCCCTCGTGGGGGGCCTGCTTCTCCCTCTGCCTGACATGCTCTCTTCTTGTTCTCTCTCTCTCTTTCTCTCTGTCAAATAAATGAATAAAATATTTTAAAAAATAAATAAAAAGAGACACTACAGACCTCACTTGCCTTTTCTGCCATGTAGGGAAACAGAATAAAGACAGTAAACTGTGAACTAAGAAGCAGGCTCTCACCAGATATGGAATCTGCAAGTGTCTTGATTTTAGACTTTCCAGGCCCCAGAACTATGAGAAGTAAATGATGTTGAAGCCAGTCCATGGTATTCTGTTATAGCAACCCAAATGGACTTAGTTAGACATTTAGTTAATTTCCAAATTTGTATACTTATTTCAAACGATGAGATAAAATTCCTGGTTAATTATCTATGTTCATTGGTCTGTAAGTTCCCTTAAGGCAGGGAACATTACTTAATTGCCTTTGTACTTTGTATTTGCACAATGTCTGGGACATAGAATCCATTCCATGAACTTTGACAGTTACTTGCATTCTCAAATTCTTGAATTACTGGAGTGAGAATTTTGAGTCTTTTCTTCATTAAATGTGTGTATTTGCAACAAATATTTAGTCTTCTTTGATATTTGCTACAATATGTTGTTTTGTTATAATTATGGGTGTTTTTATATAAAGATGTTATCTTTTAATGTTCTTTTACTTTTTGATTTCTTCTAGCACATCACTTGGAAAATGTCATTTACTGTCATTCAGTGAATTTATAAATTTTAATATCTTTTTAAAAAATAACTCCCCCAAAACTTTTCTTTTTAAATGATCTAGGATTTATTTTTGTTTGTGATGAGGACATATCTAAGTCTGTTTTCCTCTAACAAGAAAAATAATCTGCAAAGTTTATTAATTTCAGTAATAATTTAAAATTTTTCTATTTGGGGCACCTGGGTGGCTCAGTGGTTAAGTGTCTGCCTTTGGCTCAGGTCATGGTCCCAAGGTCCTGGGATCAAGCCCCACATCAGGCTCCTTGCTCAACGGGAATCCTGCTTCTCCCTCTCCCACTCCCCCTGCTTGTGTTCCCTCTCTCACTGTGTCTCTCTTTGTCAAATAATAAAATCTTAAAAAAATTTTTTTAAATTTAATATGTCAAATTTTATACAATTAGTATGTTTGATTTGGGGCCCATTTCCCCTCCTCCTCTGTTGCTCCCTTCACCTCCTCCTCCCCTTGCTCCCCCTTTTCCTTTGGTGTATTTCCCTACCACTAACATTCTATGTCAGTAGTCATTTTAACATGTATTATACCTTGTAGGAACAATCTCCCTTAATTACTCAGCCTTTTCAAGTCTCTTGCAATTTCTGAATACTTATTTTTCCTGATAAACTTTGGGATTATTTTGTGAAGTTTGAAACCTTCCCATAAAACTATATTTAGAATTTCATGACCCTCCACATTGATTTTGAGGAAAATGGCATGTTTTCATATCTTGTTTTCCCATCCAGAATGAGACATATATTGCGAAGGCTTGATCAATGTCTCAATAAAATTTTGTAATCATTTCCATAGAGTACATAAATCTTGCCTTTTGGTTTTCTTAATTAAAAAGCAGCTTGTCTTATTTACATTTGATTCACATTTTCTTTTTTTTTAAATTTAAATTCAATTAGTCAACATATAGTACATCATTAGTTTCAGATGTATTTATCAGTTGCATATAACATTCGGTGCTCATCACATCACATGCCTTCCTTAATGCCCATCACCCAGTTACCGCATTCCTCCACCCCCCTCCCCTTCCATAACCCTCAGTTTGTTCACATTTTCAATGAGCTGATCAGAAAGGGCTCTGTGTCTTTTGCTGGCATGAATTACAGCACAATCCTGAAAGGCATGGGTGTATGTTTGTATACAACT
The DNA here is from genome assembly GCF_004348235.1 of Phoca vitulina. NCBI lineage: Eukaryota > Metazoa > Chordata > Mammalia > Carnivora > Phocidae > Phoca > Phoca vitulina. The sequence goes on from NW_022591578.1 coordinate 5,489, forward strand.
GTTCATAGGCCTACATTAGATGATACACAAGTAGGTATCCAACCACAGAGATCTATATCTGACCTCCTAGCTCTGTATAACCACATGTAGGTACATATTCAATGATCTGTAGGTCTGTATCCAACTTCATATGTGTGTCTATATGTGGACACACAGAGATCTGTATCTGACAGCACAAGGGTGAGTATCTGACTGCCCATATGAATGCATGTGTATATATAAGTATTTGGTATCATCACACACAAGCCTGTGTCTGTCTACACACAGGGCTATATATTGCCATACACAAGTCTTTATCTGACTGCATATAAATTTGTTGAGGACTTGACTGAACAATTCTTCTGTCCCATGTGGCATGGACTGAGGTTCCTCTCTGGTATTCAGCTGATTAGGGGCTATTAGGGATTGTTTAAGATGACTTTACTCATGTGAGCTGTGCCTTGGCAGGGATGGCTAGAAGACTGGGATCTTCTGGCTCCTTCTCCTTCTCCATGTAGCCTGTCTCTCCAGTGAGTATGTCAGACTTGTAAAATGGCAGTTCAGGGCTCCCAGAGGGAGGACACAGAAGGGATTAGGCCAGTTAAGATCTCAACTCATCCTGACATTAGCTTGAAGTTCAGGATCTCAAGGTCTAAATCCAGACTGCTTCTGCACCAAATG
>NW_022591579.1:0-862 GCF_004348235.1 Phoca vitulina
TAATCAGTAACAATATATTTTGATTGTAAAGAGTATATAAGATGTCAAGAAATAAACGGCAGTATGCAGTTGCAAGTGCTGCCTTTGCTCTGCATCCCCTGTGTCCTGGTGATTTCGCGACCCTTACCCAGGGACCCCAACGCACTAGACGTTGACAATTGGCACCCGAACAGGGGCCCTGAAGGACGTTCAGGAAGGGTGAGTAATTTAATACAATACAGGGTCATGGGACAAGAAACCTCTACTCCTTATGTTCGAATGCTGAAGCATTCACTTGCTGTCTATGGCATTACTGTCGCTTCTACTGATATTGAGATGTGTTTGAAAGTGGTTCGAGACTGGAATCCTTGGTTTCCCGAGGAGGGCTCCCTGGAGGTGGATAATTGGCGGCGGGTCCGCCATAATGTAGAAAAGGCCATGAGGCAGGGGGAAAAGATTCCTGTACGATTTTGGTCCATCTGGTCGATTATATTTACAGTGTTAAAAGCAATGGAGGATGATCGCACGGTTGAGAATTTTCAGAAGGAAGTGGCTCCTTCGATACAGGACCTTCCCCTTGATACAGATGAGAAAAAGGCAATAGAAAAGGATGCCTTTAAGCTTGCACTGCCTCGCGAACCTAATGAGTGCGATAGCGATGAATCGAAACTGAAAGTAACGTCGGATCCCGAGACCGAGCACTTATGGAAGGTTTTTCAGCGGGTCATGACTATGGCGGGGGAATCTAAGAAAAAGCCTTCCGCTCCGCCTTTGCCGCCCGCGCTAGCCTTTTCTCCCAAAAATCCTTTTCTTTCTGCTGCTTTAGCTGAGCTTGATGCGTTAAAGGATAATGACGAGGAGCTGGCCGGTTAGCTCAGTTGGT
>NW_022591579.1:962-6140 GCF_004348235.1 Phoca vitulina
GTTAAAGGATAATGACGAGGAGCTGGCCGGTTAGCTCAGTTGGTTAGAGCGTGGTGCTAATAAAGGATAATGACGATGAGAGTGAGGCTGACAGACCTATCTTTGCCTTTCCGGTTATTAGGCCTCCCCCGGTCCAGGGAGTAGCACAAGCACCATATTATGAAGGTATTTCAATAGATGATATTGGTCGCTTGAAAAAGGCAGTGACTCTATATGGACCGCAATCACATTATGTCAAAGAGCTACTTCTAGGTATAGCTCGACATTATAATAATTTTGCTCCAGAAGATTGGAGAGTCCTTTGTAGAGCTCTCTTAAAGGAGCCTGAATATCTGCAATGGCAGATGTGGTTCTCCGAGCTCTGTATGGAGCAGGCTCGTAAGAACGCCTTGAGCAACAATCCTCGGGTCCAGGCTATAACTTATCAAATGTTGGCGGGAATAGGTCAATATTCTGATATTGCTGCTCAAGTTATTACCCCTGAAGAAATCCATGATCAATTACGGGAAATTAGTTTAGAAGCTTGGGATCGTATTCACCCAAAAGGAGAACATTATGGATCTTGGACTAAGGTTATTCAAAAGACTAACGAGCCTTATGTCGAGTTCTTATCACGATTAAAATTAACCTTGGAGAGAACTGTCATAGGAGAAGAAGCTAGACAGCAGCTGTTAAAACTGCTAGCATATGAAAATGCTAATGAGGATTGTAAGAGAATTATATTGCCTATTAAAGATACAGGAGATATTAATGCTTTCATGAAGGCCTGTAAGGATGTTACATCAGAGAGTAGAAAGATGCAGCTGTCTGCAGAAACAATGGCCACTACCTGGCATTCCTTGCAATCTAAACAACTCGAGAGCATGAAATGTTTTGGTTGCGGTCAATTAGGGCATTTGAAAAGGAACTGTAAAGAAAAGAAACCTGACAAAGGGCGTGGACCTGGAATTTGTCCACGATGTAAGAAGGGAAAACATTGGGCTCGAGAATGTCGCACTAAATTAAATACAAGTTTTGCAGAAAAGCCGCAGGGAAACTCGATTTCGGGCCCTACCCCGGGCCCAGGACAAATGAACAGGGGAAACCAACCATATTCTCCCTTAGCCCAGCTACCCAACACAGTGCCGCAGTGGACATACCAGCCATAAGGCCATTTACTTTAAAAGGAGGGGATAGACCTCAGAAAATTCCTACTGGAATTTATGGACCCTTACCAATTGGCACTTTTGCTCTATTAACAGGTCGCTCTGGTTTGACATCAAAAGGAGTGACTGTTCACTTAGGTATAATTGATGCTGATTACAGAGGAGAAATTCAAGTTCTTATGTCTTCCCTAGTTGATGTGTCCTTTGAAGCAGGAGAACGAATTGCCCAGTTATTGTTATTACCTTATCTCCCCATAGGTCAGACTACCGCTGTCAGGCATGGAGGGTTTGGCAGCACGGATCCAAAATGTGTTTTTTGGGCTACACAAATAACTCGTATGCAGCCCTTGATGACAGTTAAATTGAATACGAAAGATATTACTGTCTTGTTGGATACAGGGTCAGATATCACTATTATCAAAACTGCTGATTGGCCTGAAAATATCCCCTATAATGAGATTCCTTGTCAGATAAAAGGAGTTGGCAAGGCACCTGTCCGAAGTATTGGCTTAGCCACTCAATTTGTAACATTTACCTCCCAGGATGGGCAACTGGCCGTGTTAAAACCATATATTTTAGATGTCCCTTTAAATATTTTAGGCCGTGATGTTTTAGAACAGTGGGGAGCTCACCTGGAATTTTGATTATAGATGGAACCTATTAAAATATTATGGAAATCCGAAGATCCCTTGTGGATTGAACAATGGCCATTAACTAAGGAAAAATTGGCTGCTGCACACCAATTGGTAAGAGAGCAATTACAAAAACAACATATTGAACATTCCACTTCTCCGTGGAACTCTCCAATTTTTGTCATAAAGAAAACTTCAGGTAAATGGCGTTTACTTACAGATTTACGTGGAGTTAATAACTCCATGTTCCCCATGGGGGCTCTCCAGCCTGGGGTACCTTCACCGGCTGCCTTGCCGAGGGATTGGCATACAATGGTAATTGATCTACAGGATTGTTTTTTCACTATCCCTGTACATAAAGATGATAGGAAACGTTTTGCCTTTTCACTTCCTTCTATAAATAGGCAGGGACCTCACCAAAGGTTTCAATGGAAGGTTTTGCCTCAAGGCATGATGAATTCCCCTACGATGTGTCAACTTTATGTTGACGCTGCCTTGCGTCCCGTGCGTCAAAAGTGGCCTCAGGTGTATATAGCTCATTATATGGATGATATTTTGTTTGCTAGCCCCCATCAAAATGAGTTAGAAGAAATTTTAAAATTACTGCCAGAGTATTTTATTCCTTTTGGATTGGTAATTGCTCCAGAAAAAATTCAAAAAGGAAATATTATAAATTATTTAGGATATGTGATAGAAAGAAATACTGTTAGACCACAAAAAATAGCTATACGAAGGGATAATTTGAAGACTTTGAATGATTTTCAAAAATTATTAGGAGATATTAATTGGTTACGGCCATCTTTAGGTATCCCTACTTATCAATTACATAATTTATTTGATACATTACAAGGAAATCCTGATATTCATAGTCCCCGACAGCTTACTGCGGAAGCAGAAAAGGAATTACAATTTGTGGAAGAAAAAATTAAATCCGCTTTTCTTACTCGCATTGATCCTTCTTTACCCTTGACAATGTATATTTTAAATACATGGCAATATCCCACAGCTATTATTGGACAAAAAGAGTTGCCTGCTGAATGGATTTATACTAGACATCATTTTTCAAAAAATATCACTCCTTATGGTATTCAGATTGCATATTTGATAGAACAGGCTCAAGATAGAGCTATAATTATGACCGGATGTGATATTATGGATATAATTATTCCTCTTTCTAAAGATCAATTTTCATTTTTGTTACGGAATATAGAGGAATTACAGATTGCCCTTGCAGGGTATGTGGGACAAATTAATTACCATTTTCCTAAAGGAAAATTATGGGATTGTTTTCGTAAACAAGAATTTATTATTCAGGATATAATTAGTGAACAACCTTTGGTTAATGCACCCACTGTGTTTACAGATGGGTCAAAAACTAAAAGTGCATATTGGACAACTAAAAGGTATTGGGTTCAAAATACAGATTTTAATTCAGTCCAACAAAATGAATTATTTGCCATCGCCCAAGTATTAAAAGATTTTCCCTCGGCTGTGAATATTCTTGCTGATTCAGCATATGCTGTTGGGGTCGTTAAAAATGTATATACTGCCGTGGTATGTTCTAATAAGTCCAACCTACTTAGTTTATTTTTACTCTTACAAACTTTGTTAAGAAATCGTAATACTCGTATTTATGTAACTCATATTCGCTCTCATACTAATCTTCCTGGTTCCTTGGCTTATGGCAATGCTCAAGTAGACGCTTTGGTGTCATTTGCATCTGCAGACGAGGAACATAATTTATTGCATACCAATGCTGGTAGATTACATGTTCAATATAAAATTCCTTATCGTCAAGCAAAACAAATTATAAAACAGTGTCCTATTTGCAGACCTTTACACTTACGTGCTGTAAAAGCTGGGGTTAATCCTCGAGGAACTTATGCCAACGAACTTTGGCAAATGGATGTTACTCATGTGGCACAATTTGGTCGATTATCTTATGTACATGTTGTAATAGATACTTATTCTCAATTTATATGGGCCACAGCACAAATGGGTGAAACTACACAACATGTTATTATTCATTTATTAGAAACGTTTGCTGTGATGGGTTTACCTTCCAGTATCAAGACAGATAATGGGCCAGCATATAAAAGTAAAAAATTTCAAGCTTTTTGCTTGCAATATGGTATAATGCATAAAACAGGCATTGAATATAATCCCCAAGGACAGGCCATTGTGGAGCGTGCACATAGTACTTTAAAATTGCAAATTAAAAAATTAAAAAGGAGGAAAACAGATCATATATTATCATTTACTCAATCTAATGCACGTTCCATTTTGTCACAAGTATTGTTTACATTGAATTTCTTGAACCTTCCGCAGGGAGATATTCTCTCGAGAGCAGAAAAACAGTTCATAGAGGGAGAGACGGCTCCTCTCCCCTTGAATGAACATATATGGTTTAAGCCCGCTGCGGATGCAGAATGGCAGCCAGGATTGTTGCTTTATAGAGGGAAAGGGTATGCTTATGTTTCCACAGAAAATGGACAAACCTGTTCCTGGCTCCCAGCAAGGTGGATCCGGTCGCGGACCAATTCGGACGGCTGTCAGGCGACGCATGGAGGCCCCGAGAGTGCATGAATCGATGCTGCAAGCTGATGAATCTCTCCTGCAAGCTATGGCTCACTTACATTTGGATAGGCGTCATCATTGGCGGCCTCCGCCTCTTGCTTTACCCACTTGGGGGCATATTAAAAAGCTTGCTGGGGAGGGACAGAAAATCTTGAAGCAATTTGAAGGACTAGACCCGAAGGGAATTATTCAGAGCTTAGGGCATACCGCTGGAGGAATCGGAATTTCATTAATTTTTGTTATATGCTGTTTTCTGTGCATGTATGTATGTTTTGTTCGACCTTCCCGAAAATCTATTGCCACTCTCTGGTGGGCGTTACTTTTTAAACAAAGGAAAAAAGAAGGAATTGAGGCCAACACAGGCATGTGAGCCCTCTGTGGCCGTGATTGTTTGTGTGCTGTGGCGCACGCAGGGTAAGGTCGGGAACGCCCAGGTCTGAGAGGGGGAAAAGTCTCCCTCGCCTTGTTGTGTGCCTATGCCTCAGGCATCCGGTCAGCTGAAAAATGGCTCCTGATGTTTCTAATAAATTGTTCCTTGTGACGCTCACCAGAGAGAATGGCTCCGTGTGCGGGGATGTGATGATCAGATAACATCCTGCTTCAAATGTATATGCGGGGTGTTGTCTGATCCCAGCATTCCTGCATAGGATTTGATTCTATCTCTATGTAGTTTCGGGGAATGGGTCATGAAGTACCTTTGCACAAAAGCTGATCAGAGAATGAGATTTACTTAAGATATGTAATTATTCCGGTGCAACCGGAGTTGATTTGTTTTTGTCCTCTCTTGCGTAAAGAAGTATCGGGATATCTTAATGCTTACATTG
>NW_022591580.1:0-6140 GCF_004348235.1 Phoca vitulina
AAGAATGAATGGGTCAACCAGGAAATTAAAGAAGAATTAAAAAAATTCATGGAAACCAATGAAAATGAAAACACAACTGTTCAAAATCTTTGGGATGCAGCAAAGGCAGTCCTAAGAGGAAAGTATATAGCAATACAAGCCTTTCTCAAGAAACAAGAAAGGTCTCAAGTACACAACCTAACCCTACACCTAAAGGAGCTGGAGAAAGAACAGCAAATAAAGCCTAAACCCAGCAGGAGAAGAGAAATAATAAAGATCAGAGCAGAAATCAATGAAATAGAAACCAAAAGAACAGTAGAACAGATCAACGAAACTAGGAGCTGGTTCTTTGAAAGAATTAACAAGATTGATAAGCCCCTGGCCAGACTTATCAAAAAGAAAAGAGAAATGACCCAAATCAACAAAATCATGAATGAAAGAGGAGAGATCACAACCAACACCAAAGAAATACAAACAATTATAAGAACATATTATGAGCAACTCTATGCCAGCAAATTAGATAACCTGGAAGAAATGGATGCATTCCTAGAGATGTATCAACTACCAAAACTGAACCAGGAAGAAATAGAAAACCTGAACAGACCTATAACCACTAAGGAAATTGAAGCAGTCATCAAAAATCTCCCAACAAAGAAAAGCCCAGGGCTAGATGGCTTCCCAGGGGAATGCTACCAAACATTTAAAGAAGAATTAATACCTATTCTTCTGAAACTGTTCCAAAAAATAGAAATGGAAGGAAAACTTCCAAACTTGTTTTATGAGGCCACCATTACCTTGATCCCCAAACCAGACAAAGACCCCATCAAAAAGGAGAATTACAGACCAATATCCCTGATGAACATGGATGCAAAAATTCTCACCAAAATACTAGCCAATCGGATCCAACAGTACATTAAAAGGATTATTCACCATGACCAAGTGGGATTTATCCCTGGGCTACAAGGTTGGTTCAACATCTGCAAAGCAATCAATGTGATACAATACATTAACAAAAGAAAGAACAAGAACCATATGATCCTCTCAATAGATGCAGAAAAAGCATTTGACAAAGTACAGCATCCTTTCTTGATCAAAACTCTTCAGAGTATAGGGATAGAGGATACATACCTCAATATCATAAAAGCCATCTATGAAAAACCCACAGCGAATATCATTCTCAATGGGCAAAAACTGAGAGCTTTCCCCCTAAGGTCAGGAACACAGCAGGGATGTCCACTATCACCACTGCTATTCAACATAGTATTAGAAGTCCTAGCCACAGCAATCAGACAACAAAAAGAAATAAAAGGCATCCAAATCGGCAAAGAAGAAGTCAAACTCTCACTCTTTGCAGATGATATGATACTTTATGTGGAAAACCCCAAAGACTCCACCCCAAAACTGCTACAGCTCATACAGGAATTCGGCAAACTGGCAGGATATAAAATCAATGCACAGAAATCAGTGGCATTCCTATACACCAACAACAAGACAGAAGAAAGAGAAATTAAGGAGTCAATCCCATTTAAAATTGCACCCAAAATCATAAGATACCTAGGAATAAATCTAACCAAAGAGGCAAAGGATCTATACTCAGAAAACTATAAAATACTCACGAAAGAAATGGAGGAAGACACAAAGAAATGGAAAAACGTTCCATGCTCATGGATTGGAAGAACCAATATTGTGAAGATGTCAATGCTACCTAGAGCAATCTACACATTCAATGCAATCCCTATCAAAATACCACCCACTTTTTTCAAAGAAATGGAACAAATAATCCTAAAATTTTATGGAACCAGAAAAGACCCCGCATAGCCAGAGGAATGTTGAAAAAGGAAGCAAAGCTGGCGGCATCACAATTCCGGACTTCAAGCTCTATTACAAAGCTGTCATTATCAAGACAGTATGGTACTGGCACAAAAACAGATACAGAGATCAATGGAACAGAATAGAGAGCCCAGAAATGGACCCTCAACTCTATGGTCAACTAATCTTCGACAAAGCAGGAAAGAATGTCCAATGGAAAAAAGTCTCTTCAACAAATGGTGTTGGGAAAATTGGACAGCCACATGCAGAAGAATGAAACTGGACCACTTCCTTACACCACACACAAAAATAGACTCCAAATGGTTGAAAGACCTCAATGTGAGATGGGAGTCCATCAAAATCCTAAAGGAGAACACAGGCAACAACCTCTTCGACCTCAGCCGCAGCAACTTCTTCCTAGAAACATCACCAAAGGCAAGGGAAGCAAGGGCCAAAATGAACTATTGGGACTTCATCAAGATAAAAAGCTTTTGCAAAGCAAAGGAAACAGTCAACAAAACCAAAAGACAACCGACAGAATGGGAGAAGATATTTGCAAATGACATATCAGATAAAGGGCTAATATCCAAAATCTATAAAGAACTCATCAAACTCAACACCCAAAGAATAAAGAATCCAATCAAGAAATGGGCAGAAGACATGAACAGACATTTTTCCAAAGAAGACATCCAAATGGCCAACAGACACATGAAAAAGTGCTCAATATCGCTCGGCATCAGGGAAATCCAAATCAAAACCTCAATGAGATACCACCTAACACCAGTCAGAATGGCTGAAATTAACAAGTCAGGAAACGACAGATGTTGGCGGGGATGCGGAGAAAGGGGAACCCTCCTACACTGTTGGTGGGAATGCAAGCTGGTGCAGCCACTCTGAAAAACAGTGTGGAGGTTCCTCAAAAAGTTGAAAATAGAGCTACCATATGACCCAGCAATTGCACTACTGGGTATTTACCCCAAAGATACAAAAGTAGGGATCCGAAAGGGTACGTGCACCCCGATGTTTATAGCAGCAATGTCCGCAATAGCCAAACTGTGGAAAGAGCCAAGATGTCCATCGACAGATGAATGGATAAAGAAGGTGTGGTATATATATACAATGGAATATTATGCAGCCATCAAAAGGAATGAGATCTTGCCATTTGCAACGATGTGGATGGAACTGGAGGGTGTTATGCTGAGCGAAATAAGTCAAACAGAGAAAGACATGTATCATATGACCTCACTGATATGAGGAATTTTTAATCTCAGGAAACAAACTGAGGGTTGCTGGAGTAGGGGGTGGGGTGGGAGGGATGGGGTGACTGGGTGATGGACACTGGGGAGGGTATGTGCTCTGGTGAGTGCTGTGAATTGTGCAGGACTGTTGAATCTCAGATCTGTACCTCTGAAACAAATAATGCAATATATGTTAAGAAAAAAAAAAGAAGAAGAAGGTAGCAGGAGGGGAAGAATGAAGGGGGGGAAATCGGAGGGGGAGATGAACCATGAGAGACGATGGACTCTGAAAAACAAACTGAGGGTTCCAGAGGGGAGGGGGGTGGGAGGATGGGTTAGCCTGGTGATGGGTATTGAGGAGGGTACGTTCTGCATGGAGCACTGGGTGTTATGCACAAACAATGAATCACGGAACACTACATCTAAAACTAATGATGTAATGTATGGGGATTAACATAACAATAAAAAAATTAAAAAAAAAAAAAAAGAAAGAAAGAGACAGAGCCCAGATTCAGACTCCCATGTCTGACTCTGAAGACAATGGCCTTTTCATTGTTGTACATCTCTACCTGGAAACCCTGAAGCTAGAGATTCAAGGACTGGAGCCCATGGAGAGGAACATAACTGAAGAGGTTGATATCATTTGTGGTTTCTCACAGGGCTCTCTGATAATGGCGTGCTGCTGGGGGGTCAGGTGACCTTCAGGCTTCACCCCCAGGCAGGCAGCAAGCATGCCTGAGAAGATATGCCCAGCATCCCTGATCACCACCAGAAACATTTTACCTGTGTGATACAATGCTGGGAAGGGCCCTCAGAACAATTATTCCTACCAAATGTGATTGAAACGTGGCCTTTTCAAAATGAATGTGATCAGGCTCAATTTGGCTATAGTCGTTTGAGATACTGACTCATCACAGTTTTATTAGAACCAGAGGATGGTCACCATGGTTTTCTGCCTGGGAGTTTATGATTAACCCCCGCCCCCAACTCCCCCCCTACGCCATTCTGGAGCAAGAAGAACATAAGCTGTGAATAATGTGTGTCCATCCATGTGAATACTTGTGATCCTGCGTTTGGTCTAGGGGCCAGGGAAACAGGTCCCACCCTGGGAAGGCAGGCTCTCCTTCACCAATTCTCCCTCCAAGTTTGGGCTCTAGAAGGCAATAAAACCAGCGTCAAAGCCCAAAGTGATAAGGCCCCAATAATAACCATGCAGAAGATGGTAGTGCTAAGTGATTAGAACTTGACTCAGACCGCCTCCTTTGATCATTCATTTCACAAACATTTATTGCGCACCTACTATGTGCCAGGCACTGTTTTAGGGGCTGGGTCTACACCAGTCACTAAGCACCCTTGCTTTCATGATGTTTCAGGTCACGCCAAGGGAGAGAAACAGCTTATAAGCAAGAACCTATCCAATGGCGCTGAGGGACAAGGGACAGAAAATCAGGGTGGGATGATGGGGGGGTGGGGCTGGGGGCTGCTTTCACTGTAGTGGGAGGGAGGGTGTTCAGGGAAGACCCCTCTGCTAAAGTGGGTTTCAAGCGAGAACCTGAAGAATGAGAATAAGCCAGCATAGGATTTTCTGGGAGATGAATGCCATTTATTTGTTGTGACCTTGGGAAATCTCCGAACCCCTGCAGGGTTTAGTGTGTTCATGTATGAAATGGGGGTAATAAAAGGTCGCTGTTAAGATTGAACTCCACGACCCATCTGCAGCCCGGGTACCCTGCATGAGGCCAAACCATAGGAGATTAACGACACGTGTTTCTGGCCTACAAAACGGCATGTTACATAGTCCAGCTAGATCTGTTTAATTAATGACAACTATTACTATTCATCACTACTGCGTATTGAGTGCTGGCTGTGTGCCAGACACAGTCTTGTTTACTTTTTCTTAATATGGCTTCTAAGCTCTACAATTTAACAAAGTACACATCATGAGCTGCGTTTTCTAGAATAGGGAATTGAGGTTCGGAAGATACGTCATTTGCCCAGGGCCACAGGGCCAGTGAGGGGGACCGTCGGGTCCCCAGACTGATGGTGCTTCACACCCCTGCCATGGGAGCTCCAGCACAGGCCCCCTCCCCCGCCCAGAAGGGGCTCCTCTGAGATTTATCGGGCAAATGCCATTGTATTGCCTGTAAGGTGACTGTTACTGTATATTGTCTGTGATCCTTTCTGGCCTATGTTGCTTTTAGGCTCTCTCTTTGCTTAGAGGACCCCTTTCAACATTTCTTGTAGGGCTGGTTTCATGTTTGCAAATCCCTTTAGTTTTTGTTTGTCCTGGAATCTTTTTATCTCTCCTTCTATTTTCAATGACAGTCTAGCTGGATATAGTATTCTTGGCTGCATATTTTTCTCATTTAGTGCTCTGAATATATCATGCCAGTCCTTTCTGGCCTGCCAGGTCTCTGTGGATAGGTCTTTTGTCAATCTAATGTTTCTACCATTGTAGGTTACATATCTCTTCTCCCGAGCTGCTTTCAGGATTTTCTCTTTGTCTCCGAGACTTGTAAGTTTTACTATTAGATGTCGGGGTGTTGACCTATTTTTATTGATTTTGAGAGGGGTTCTCTGTGCCTCCTGGATTTTGATGCCTGTTTCCTTCCCCAAATTAGGGAAGTTCTCTGCTATAATTTGTTCCAATATACCTTCTGCCTTTCTCTCTCTTCTTCTTCTGGGATCCCAATTATTCTAATATTGTTTCGTCTTATGGTATCACTTATTTCTCGAATTCTGCCCTCGTGATCCAGTAGTTGTTTATCTCTCTTTTACTCAGCTTCTTTATTTTCCATCATTTTGTCTTCTATATCACTAATTCTCTCTTCTGCCTCATTTATCCTAGCAGTTAGAGCCTCCATTTTATTTTTTTATTTTTTTTATTTTTTATTGTTATGTTAATCTCCATACATTACATCATTAGTTTTAGATATAGTGTTCCATGATTCATTGTTTGTGCATAACACCCAGTGCTCCATGCAGAACGTGCCCTCCTCAATACCCATCACCAGGCTAACCCATCCTCCCAACCCCCTACCCTCTAGAACCCTCAGTTTGTTTTTCAGAGTCCATCGTCTCTCATGGTTCTTCTCCCCCTCCGATTTCCCCCCC
>NW_022591581.1:0-3597 GCF_004348235.1 Phoca vitulina
TTTTTTTTTTGCCTAATTCAAAGTTTACATTGTTAAATCTATTGACATGAAGTTATTTAGAAAATTACCTTGGGGGCGCCTGAATTGGTCAGTCTGTTAAGAGATTGATGTTGATTTTGGCTCGGGTCATGATATCAGGGTCACGGCTCCGTGCTCAGTGCAGAGTTTGCTTGGGATTTTCTCTTGCCCTCTGCCCCTCCCCACACTCTCTCTCTTTCTCTCTCTTTCAAATAAATAAAATCTAAAAAAAAGAAAAAGAAAAAAGTCCACAAAATTCCCTTGAGGTTCACTAATAGCTATAGAATCAGCTTTAATGTAATCTGTCCCATTAGCAATTTGGGTCTTCTTTTCTTTCCTTCACATCAAGCCTGGCTAGTTTGTCAATATTACATATTATCAGTCTTCTCAAATAATTTTAGTTTCATTTATTATCTCTAGTAATAATTTTTTTTGGTTTTCTGTTTCATTGATTTCCATTTCTATTTGCTTTCTTCTTCTTTGGATCAAATGTGCCTTTCCTTTTATTTTCTAGATTCTTAAGGTAGAAACACAGGCCATTAACGTAAGACATGTGTTCTGTTTAATAGAATTGTTTCGTGGGACAAGTATCACCCTGGTGTTATTTTACAGTATTCAACCAATTTTAACATGCTGTGTTTTTATTTTCTTTTTCCATTCAACATATTTCCTAATTCTCCTTTTTGATTGCTTCTTTGATAAATGGATTGCCTAAATATATGTTACTTAGTTTCTGTACTTCATAAGTTTTCAAGAAATCTTTCTGGGTTTGAATTGTAATTAAATTCTAACTTTATCATAGAACATATTTTGCATGAATTGAATCTTTCAAAATTTATTGAGATTTGTTTTCTGGTCCAAATTATAACTTTATAAAATGTTCCATGTGTGGTTGAGAAGAACGTGTAGTCTGATGTTTTGGAGTGGATTGTTGTATATATGTAACATAAGTCAGGTTTGTTGATAATTTTGTTCAATTTTTCTATATCCTGCCTGAATTTTAGGTCTGCTCACTCTATCAATTATTGAGGGAGGGGGATACAAATCTCTGATTCTCTTTGTGAATTTGTTTGTTTTTGCACTTTCAGTGGATTTTTGCTTTGTGTATTTTAAAACTCTCTTAGGTCATGAACATTTTTGGTTGTTTTGTCTTCTTAAAGGACATTTTTACCACCATAAAATTACCTTATTTATCTCTTCTAATATTCTTGGAAATTTACTTTGTGGGATACTGATATACCCACTCTGCTTGGTTTTTCTGTTTTTTTTGTTTTGTTTTGTTTTTTAGTGTTAACATAGCATATTTTTTCATCTTTATTTCTAATCTATTTGCATTGTTATAGAGATCATTTCTGCTAGGCAACACGAATGTGGGTATTGCTTTTTTATCCAATCTGACATTTTGCTTCTTAATTGGAATGTTTGGGCTCTTTACTTTTAATGTAATCAATGATATCATTAGGTTTAACTCTGTTTTCTTGTTGTTTGTTCCCTATTTGTCTCATTTGTTTTTTGTTCCATTTTTCTGTTGTTCTATCTTGTTTGGAATTAATTAAATATAATTTTGGGATTCCATTTTATCTCCTTTTTGGCTCATTAGCTGAACCACTTGTTTGGTTATTTTAGTCATTGCTTTAGGGTTTGCCCTACATTTATCACAATCTCCCTTCAAGGGACATCATACCACCATGTATGGTATAAAGCCTGTAATGGTATGAAACGCTTGCATTTCTCACCTCCTGACTTTTGTGCAACTGTATACATTTTCCTTAATAATTAGATTGAGCAAAGGTAAAGTTAAGAAGAAAGAAAGAGAGAGAGAGAGAGAAGGGAGAAGAGAAGGGAATAAAGGAAAAACGGAAGGAAGAAAGAAAAGGCAGAAAGAGAGAGAGAGAGAGCAAAACAGATTTAATCTCTTCATGGCGATTCCAAAACCCAAGAAGTTCTGAAAACCAGAGGCTTTCATGACATGTTTTACAGCAATACCTGACCTAATCTGAATTGATTTGGTGGCAAAGCCTGACCCAAAGTGGCATGAGGCTGCTTGGAGTCTTCATGACTCTTCGTGTAATTATTCACAGATTTTGCTACAGAAAGCTGCGTGGGAAGAGTGAGCGCAGCAGGCCTGAGACTGCTCCCCCTTAAAAAGGCCTCTGCATGATTGGCTCCTGACTGGCATCTGGAAACTTGCATTTTGGGAGGGTTGCCACCATCCCTGACTCATAAGAGTGGCTTTCTATGCTAAGCTGTTCATAGAAACAATGTGGCTTATGCTGAAAATCTATTTCTCCTTATGGGAGTCTTGAATTTTGGTCTGTGCAAGGTGGAGGGTGTTTATGTGTCGAGTCCCCAATAAAAACCCTGGGCGCTGAATGTCCAATGAGCTTCTGTGGTAGATGCCATTTCACATGTGTTGTCACATATGTAGCTGGAGAGATCAAGTGCATCCTGTGTGACCCCCCTGGGAGAAGGCTCTGGAAGCTTATGCCTGGTTTCCTCTGGACTTTGTCCCTTGAGCTTTTTATCTTTGCTGATTCTGCTTTGTGTCCTTTTGTTATAATAAATCATAGCTATGAGCATGACTATATACTGACTTCTGCGAGTCCTTGTAGCAAATCACCAGGTCTGGGGATGGTCTTGGGAACCCCTGACAATGAAGTGAATGTGACTGATTGTAGGGCACTACTCAGGAATTCACTGGGATTTTTACATAGCATACGCTATGTGCCCCGTGTAACTTATCTAATATTTCCAAAGTTCTGATTTCTGTTTTTTTTCTCTAAAGTGTGTATGACCTGTGATTTTGGATAAAAGATTGTGTAACTGTATCCACAAACACACATATGGTAAATATAAATAGTTTGTATGTATAACTTGTCGGGAAGTTCTTATGAACTACTGATCTTTGCCAGGTAGGATCAATCATGATGCCTTAGACTAAGATGATAATGATGGAAGGAGCTAGTAATAATAATAATAATAATAATAATAATAATAATAGCTAACATGTCTTGAGTTCTCATGCCCAGCATCAGACACTATTTGCAACCTGTACAATAACTCAGCAAAGTAGGTATTATTAGTATTCCCCTCTTTGTTGTTGTTGAAAATAAACTATGTCTCAAAGAGGTTGTGCCATGTGACCAACAACGTGAAGTTCACAAGGGTGGGAGACAGGGACTTCAGCCCAAGTGTATGTGGATGGATGCCTGCGCCCCAATCACAATGCCACAGGGAGTGACTCTGCTCAGCACAGAGCTCATTTCTCTATTTTCTTTCATTAGGGCTTTTCCCCTCACTCACAGATTCACTTCTGGGATTTTCAAGAGTCTGTGCCTCAGGCTTGCTGACAGAATTACAGGCAGACTATTTGCTTCCCTCAGTGAGTGCTGCTAGTTGGCAGCAGAAAATGTGCTTTTGTGTTCCCTCGCTGGGCT
This sequence comes from Phoca vitulina, assembly GCF_004348235.1. Classification (NCBI taxonomy): domain Eukaryota; kingdom Metazoa; phylum Chordata; class Mammalia; order Carnivora; family Phocidae; genus Phoca; species Phoca vitulina. The sequence continues at coordinate 3,456 of NW_022591581.1, forward strand.
TTTGTTCCTTTACCATGTAATCACTACCATATTTTGACTCCCATTCACACACGTGACCTTGTATTTTATTAAGTAATATCCTGAGTGCAGACAAAAGCAAACTTTATCAATCCTACTAAAATCCAAAAAAAAAAAAAAAAAA
>NW_022591581.1:3697-5977 GCF_004348235.1 Phoca vitulina
AAAAAAATCCAAAAAAAAAAAAAAAAATGCACAGAGGAGAGGAGGAAAAATAGGGAGTCCGAATGGAAGCTAGAACCCAGGTCACAAACAAGGCTAAGACCAGGCAGGCCAGAGAGAAAGGTTTAACATTTGGCTGACTTCCACATGGCATATCCTTAACGCTCCAGGCTCATGGCTCTCCGAGAAAGCTACACTTGGGAGGACATTTGTAGCTGGTAGAAAAATATAACAAGGGATCTACAGGGAAAGGCTCACAGCTGAAGAGACCCTTAACTAAGAATCAAGAGATCTACGTCCTATCAGTGGTGCTTCTCCTTCCTTGGGGTGTGACGTTGGGCATGTCACTCAGCTTTCCTGAGCCTCAGTTGTTGCTGGCCACAAAATGGCATGGTTCAGCGTCACCCCTGAAGTCCCCTTCAACGTAAAAATTCACTGATCATCATCACCAAATAAACATTCTGGGTCAAAATGGGTTTCACAAGAGGTATCTGAAGAAAGAAAAAAAAAGAAAGACTATGTTGTCAGTTAAACATTCTCCTTAAAGGACTATTATGCTTAAAGTCAATATCTGTAGTGGAGTTTCAAGAGGCCTTCCTTTCCTCATTCTCTGACCCGTATGCTTAATCTCAAAATGTCCTCTAATCTCTGTGAGGTTTCAGAAGGTCTGAGAGAACAATGCCAGAGACTTAATGTTCTTTTTTTTTTTAAGACTTTATTTATTTATTTTTTTGAGAGAGAGAGAGAGAGCCAGCACACAAGTGGGGGGAGGGGCACAGGTAGAGGGACAAGCCGACTCCACGCTGAGCGAAGACCCCCCATGCAGGGGCTCAATCTCACCACCCTGAGATCATGACCTGAAAATCAAGAGTTGGATGCTTAATCGCCTGAACCATCCAGGCTTAATGTTCTAGGATGCAGCAAGTTCAACCTGAATACATTGAATTTCAACTTTCTTCCCTCAGGAATAGATTATTTTGTCCCTACTAAGGAGGTTTTGAGCAACATTTCAATGTTTAAGACTGCCTACTGCTTTTTGTTTAAGGTTGTCGCTAGGGATTATCTCAAAAGACACAGGAGACAATAAATACAGGTAAGAAAGCGCTGGACTTGCAGGAAAAGGACAGGCCTTGGGATCTAGATCACTGCTCCCTAACTGTGTGACATGGACGTGCTCAGTTGAGATCAGGAGAAGGGACAGTTCTGCTTCTCACTGAGCTGTAGAGATGAAGGAAATGGGATGCCTCAAGGGGCCCATGTGTACGTGCAGCCCACAGAGTGGGTCCCGAGACGTTCAACACAAATGTCTCTGAGCAAGTGCTACTCGGGAAGATCTGTGCGAGAAGGTATTACCACTGTGTTCAGTTGTTTGTCCAGAAGGGGATGTGTTCTAGTTTGGACGCTGTGATGGTTAAGTTTATGAGTGACCTTGACGGGCCACAGGATTAAACATTATTTCTGGGTGTGTTTGATGTTTGATTAAACATTATTTCTGGGTGTGCCTGTGAAGATGTTTCCAGAAGAGATTAACAGTTGAAAAGGTGAACTGACTAAAGCAAATGGCCCTGTGCAGTGTGGGTAGGCATCATTCAACCCAAATTCTTAAATGTCCGAATCTCTCTCTGACAGTTAAAGCTGAGATATCTTCCTGCCCTCAGTGCTCCGGGTTCTTAGACCTTCACACCTGACCCAGAATCTATACCACCAACACTCAGGCCTTTGAACTATTCCATGAGCCAATTCCTTATAATAAATCATTATCTATCTATCTATCTATCTATCTATCTATCTATCTATCTATCTATCTATCATCTATCTCCTATTGGTTCTGTTTCTCTGGAGAACCTTGACTAATACAGGCACCAAGAAGGAAGTAAAAGTTTATAACTTCAGAATAATAGACCAGGTAATGATTTAAGGAGTTGTTAATAATGGTGATATTAATAAAGAGTAGGTTAAATGTATTGAATGCTTATAGTATATACTTTGGTGCTTAGTACTCTGGCTACATTAATTCTTTGAACATACCATAATAGTATTTGTACTAAGCAGATGAGAAAATTGAGGTCCCAAGGAGTTGAACCTACTCAGGACCACTCACCAGTGAGTGGCTAAGCTATATTTTGAACCAGAGTCCAATTCTAGAGTCCATTTTTATATACAAAGCAAGCAGTCAACATCATAGCAGGAATAGCTTTGGGAGACAATCATCTATGGAAATTTACACATTAAAAACTTGATATTCAGAACTTTGGGGCACCTGGGTTGCTCAGTTGTTTAAGC
>NW_022591582.1:0-6131 GCF_004348235.1 Phoca vitulina
GGAGCCCAGGCGCGGGCTCTCAGCTCGGGGTTGCCATAGACCGTGATCCGCGGCACAGTCAGGCCACTGCTCCTCCAGCAGGGACCCAACAAGCGGCAGATCCGGGGAGACTCACCTTCTTCCCCCGGGAGGAGAGGTGCGGGAGCGCACCGCGGGGATCTGCTGGGTTCGGAGACTCCACCCGGGGTCGGGTGCCAGATAGAAAGGCGCGGTCACAGGCCGGGGGAGCGCGGAGTGCGGCCGGAGACCGGGGAGACGGGAGTGACTGACTGCTTTTCTCTGGGGGCTCACTGAGGAGCGGGACCCCGAGTTCTTGGCTCCGCCGGGGCGGAGACTGGGAGGCCGCCATTTTCACTCTCCGCCTCCAAAGCTGTACGGAAAGCTTGCAGGGAACAAAAGCTCCGGAGAGCAAACCCGAGCAGATTACTTAGCCCCGACTGGCAAGGGCGGGACAATTCCGCCTCCGGAAAAGACATTTGGTAACCACGGCAACAGGCCCCTCCCCCAGAAGATCAGCAAGAACAGCCAGCCAAGACCAAGTTTACCGATCAATGAGAACGGCAGAACTCCAGCGCTAGGGGAATACTGCACATAGAATTCATGGCTTTTTTACCATGATTCTTTAGTCTTTCAAAGTTAATTATTATTTTTTTTTTTAACTTTTTTTCTTTTTTCCTTTTTTCTTTTTTTTGAATTTTTCTTTTTCCCTTTTTCAACCAACATCTTATCAATCCCTTTTTTAAAAAAAAAAACATTTTTATTTTTCATTTTTAAAGTCATATTCTATCCCTTCATAGTAGTTACCCATATTTTTGGCATATATAGATAAGTTGTTCTCTCTTTAAAATCTTGAGATAGTTTCTTCTAACAGATCAAAATATACTCTAAATCTCTAGTGTATGGTTTTTTTCTACTCCCCTGCCTGATCACATTCTCTCCCTTTTTTCTTTCTTTCTTTTTTTTTTTTTTTAATCCTCTTCTTTCTTTTTTCAAACAACTTATCAAATCCTTTTTTAAAAAAATTTTTTATAATTTCCATCTTTACAGTCATATTCCATCCCTTCATCATATCAACCCTTATTTTTGTACATATATAAGTTTTTCTTTCTTTAAAATTTTGGGAGGGACTTTCTTTTAACAGACCAAAATACACCCAAAATCTAGTGTGTGGCACTGATCTATAATCCAGCCTGATCATATTTGATCACATTCTGTTTTTGTTTTGTTTTGTTTTGTTCTGCTTTTGTTTGTTTTTATCTTTATCTTTTTCTTTTTTCTTTTTTTCTTTCCTTTTCTTTTTTCTCTCTTTCCCTTTCTTTTCCCACTGCTTCAGGTCTTTTCTGATTTGTTTAGAGTATATTTTCTGGGGACGTTGTTACCCTGCTAGCATTTTGTTCTCTCATTAATCTATTCTCCTCTGCACAAAATGACAAGACGGAAAAAATCACCTCAACAAAAAGAACAAGAGGTAGTACCGACTGCCAGGGACCTACTCAATACGGACATTAGTACGATGTCAGATCTAGAGTTCAGAATCATCACTTTAAAGATACTAGCTGGGCTTGAAAAAAACATGGAAGTTATTAGAGAAACCCTTTCTGGAGAAGTAAAAGAACTAAAATCTAACCAAGTAGAAATCAAAAAGGCTATCAATGAGGTGCAATCAAATATGGGGGCGCTAACTGCTAGGATAAATGAGGCAGAAGAAAGAATCAGTGAGATAGAAGACCAAATGATGGAAAATAAAGAAGCTGAGAAAAAGAGAGATAAACAACTACTGGATCACGAGGGCAGAATTCGAGAGATAAACGATACCATAAGACGAAACAACATTAGAATAATTGGGATCCCAGAAGAAGAAGAAAGAGAGAGAGGTGCAGAAGGTATAATGGAGCAAATTATAGCAGAGAACTTCCCTAATTTGGGGAAGGAAACAGGCATCAAAATCCAGGAAGCACAGAGAACCCCTCTCAAAATCAATAAAAATAGGTCAACACCCCGACATCTAATAGTAAAACTTACGAGTCTCAGAGACAAAGAGAAAATCCTGAAAGCAGCTCGGGAGAAGAGATATGTAACCTACAATGGTAGAAACATTAGATTGGCAACAGACTTATCCACAGAGACCTGGCAGGCCAGAAAGGACTGGCAGGACATATTCAGAGCACTAAATGAGAAAAATATGCAGCCAAGAATACTATATCCAGCTAGGCTGTCATTGAAAATTGAAGGAGAGATAAAAAGCTTCCAGGACAAACAAAAACTAAAGGAATTTGCAAACACGAAACCAGCCCTACAACAAATATTGAAAGGGGTCCTCTAAGCAAAGAGAGAGCCTAAAAGCAACATAGACCAGAAAGGAACACAAACAATATACAGTAACAGTCACTTTACAGGCAATACAATGGCACTGAACTCCTATCTTTCAATAGTTACCCTGAATGTAAATGGGCTAAATGCCCCAATCAAAAGACACAGGCTATCAGATTGGATTAAAAAACAAGACCCATCGATATGCTGTCTGCAAGAGACTCATTTTAGACCCAAAGACACCCCCAGATTGAAAGTGAGGGGGTGGAAAACCATTTACCATGCTAATGGACACCAAAAGAAAGCTGGGGTGGCAATCCTTATATCAGACAAATTAGATTTTAAACCAAAGACTGTAATAAGAGATGAGGAAGGACACTATATCATACTTAAAGGGTCTATCCAACAAGAAGATCTAACAATTGTAAATATCTATGCCCCTAACATGGGAGCAGCCAATTATATAAGGCAATTAATAACAAAAGCAAAGAAACACATCGACAACAATACAATAATAGTGGGGGACTTTAACACCCCCCTCACTGAAATGGACAGATCGTCTAAGCAAAAGATCAACAAGGAAATAAAGACTTTAAATGACACACTGGACCAAATGGACTTCGCAGACATATTCAGAACATTCCATCCCAAAGCAACGGAATACACATTCTTCTCTAGTGCCCATGGAACATTCTCCAGAATAGATCACATCCTAGGTCATAAATCAGGTCTCAACCGGTACCAGAAGATTGGGATCATCCCCTGCCTATTTTCAGACCACAATGCTTTGAAACTAGAACTCAATCACAAGAGGAAAGTCAGAAAGAACTCAAATACATGGAGGCTAAAGAGCATCCTACTGAAGAATGAATAGGTCAACCAGGAAATTAAAGAAGAATTAAAAAAATTCATGGAAACCAATGAAAATGAAAACACAACTATTCAAAATCTTTGGGATACAGCAAAGGCAGTCCTAAGAGGAAAGTATATAGCAATACAAGCCTTTCTCAAGAAACAAGAAAGGTCTCAAGTACACAACCTAACCCTACACCTAAAGGAGCTGGAGAAAGAACAGCAAATAAAGCCTAAACCCAGCAGGAGAAGAGAAATAATAAAGATCAGAGCAGAAATCAATGAAATAGAAACCAAAAGAACAGTAGAACAGATCAACGAAACTAGGAGCTGGTTCTTTGAAAGAATTAACAAGATTGATAAGCCCCTGGCCAGACTTATCAAAAAGAAAAGAGAAATGACCCAAATCAACAAAATCATGAATGAAAGAGGAGAAATCACAACCAACACCAAAGAAATACAAACAATTATAAGAACATATTATGAGCAACTCTATGCCAGCAAATTAGATAACCTGGAAGAAATGGATGCATTCCTAGAGATGTATCAACTACCAAAACTGAACCAGGAGGAAATAGAACACCTGAACAGACCTATAACCACTAAGGAAATAGAAGCAGTCATCAAAAATCTCCCAAAACACAAAAGCCCAGGGCCAGATGGCTTCCCAGGGGAATTCTACCAAACATTTCAAGAAGAATTAATACCTATCCTTCTGAAACTGTTCCAAAAAATAGAAATGGAAGGAAAACTTCCAAACTCATTTTATGAGGCCAGCATTACCTTGATCCCAAAACCAGACAAAGACCCCATCCAAAAGGAGAATTACAGACCAATATCCCTGATGAACATGGATGCAAAAATTCTCACCAAAATACTAGCCAATAGGATCCAAAAGTACATTAAAAGGATTATTCACCACGACCAAGTGGGATTTATCCCTGGGCTGCAAGGTTGGTTCAACATCCGCAAATCAATCAACGTGATACAATACATTAACAAAAGAAAGAACAAGAATCATATGATCCTCTCAATAGATGCAGAAAAAGCATTTGACAAAGTACAGCATCCTTTCTTGATCAAAACTCTTCAGAGTATAGGGATAGAGGGTACATACCTCAATATCATAAAAGCCATCTATGAAAAACCTACAGCGAATATCATTCTCAATGGGGAAAAACTGAGAGCTTTCCCCCTAAGGTCAGGAACGCGGCAGGGATGTCCACTATCACCACTGCTATTCAACATAGTATTGGAAGTCCTAGCCACAGCAATCAGACAACAAAAAGAAATCAAAGGCATCCAAATTGGCAAAGAAGAAGTCAAACTCTCACTCTTTGCAGATGATATGATACTTTATGTGGAAAATCCCAAAGACTCCACCCCAAAACTGCTAGAACTCATACAGGAATTCAGTCAAGTGGCAGGATATAAAATCAATGCACAGAAGTCAGTGGCATTCCTATACACCAACAACAAGTCAGAAGAAAGAGAAATTAAGGAGTCGATCCCATTTACAATTGCACCCAAAACCATAAGATACCTAGGAATAAATCTAACCAAAGAGGCAAAGGATCTGTACTCAGAAAACTATAAAATACTCATGAAAGAAATTGAGGAAGACACAAAGAAATGGAAAAACGTTCCATGCTCATGGATTGGAAGAACAAATATTGTGAAGATGTCAATCCTACCTAGAGCAATCTACACATTCAATGCAATCCCCATCAAAATACCATCCACTTTCTTCAAAGAAATGGAACAAATAATCCTAAAATTTGTATGGAACCAGAAAAGACCCCGCATAGCCAGAGGAATGTTGAAAAAGAAAAGCAAAGCTGGCGGCATCACAATTCCGGACTTCCAGCTCTACTACAAAGCTGTCATCATCAAGACAGTATGGTACTGGCACAAAAACAGACACATAGATCAATGGAACAGAATAGAGAGCCCAGAAATGGACCCTCAACTCTATGGTCAACTAATCTTCGACAAAGCAGGAAAGAATGTCCAATGGAAAAAAGACAGTCTCTTCAACAAATGGTGTTGGGAAAATTGGACAGCCACATGCAGAAGAATGAAACTGGACCATTTCCTTACACCACACACAAAAATAGACTCCAAATGGTTGAAAGACCTCAATGTGAGACAGGAGTCCATCAAAATCCTAAAGGAGAACACAGGCAGCCACCTCTTCGACCTCAGCCGCAGCAACTTCTTCCTAGAAACATCGCCAAAGGCAAGGGAAGCAAGGGCAAAAATGAACTATTGGGACTTCATCAAGATAAAAAGCTTTTGCACAGCAAAGGAAACAGTCAACAAAACCAAAAGACAACTGACAGAATGGGAGAAGATATTTGCAAATGACATATCAGATAAAGGGCTAGTATCCAAAATCTATAAAGAACTCATCAAACTCAACACCAAAAGAACAAAGAATCCAATCAAGAAATGGGCAGAAGACATGAACAGACATATTTCCAAAGAAGACATCCAAATGGCCAACAGACACATGAAAAAGTGTTCAATATCGCTCGGCATCAGGGAAATCCAAATCAAAACCTCAATGAGATACCACCTCAACACCAGTCAGAATGGCTAAAATTAACAAGTCAGGAAATGACAGATGTTGGCGAGGATGCGGAGAAAGGGGAACCCTCCTACACTGTTGGTGGGAATGCAAGCTGGTGCAGCCACTCTGGAAAACAGTATGGAGGTTCCTCAAAAAGTTGAAAATAGAGCTACCATATGATCCAGCAATTGCAGTACTGGGTATTTACCCCAAAGATACAAAAGTAGGGACCCGAAAGGCTACGTGCACCCCGATGTTTATAGCAGCAATGTCCACAATAGCCAAACTGTGGAAAGAGCCAAGATGTCCATCAACAGATGAATGGCTAAAGAAGATGTGGTATATATATACAATGGAATATTATGCAGCCATCAAAAGGAATAAGATCTTGCCATTT
>NW_022591583.1:0-6121 GCF_004348235.1 Phoca vitulina
AAAAAAAAAAAAAAAAAAAAAAAAAAAAGAATTTATCAAACTCAACACCCAAAGAACAAAGAATCCAATCAAGAAATGGGCAGAAGACATGAACAGACATTTTTCCAAAGAAGACATCCAAATGGCCAACAGACACATGAAAAAGTCCTCAACATCACTCGGCATCAGGGAAATCCAAATCAAAATCTCAATGAGATACCACCTCACACCAGTCAGAATGGCTAAAATTAACAAGTCAGGAAATGATGGATGTTGGCGAGGATGCGGAGAAAGGGGAACCCTCCTACACTGTTGGTGGGAATGCAAGCTGGTGTAGCCACTCTGGAAAACAGTATGGAGGTTCCTCAAAAAGTTGAAAATAGAGCTACCGTATGACCCAGCAATTGCACTACTGGGTATTTACCCCAAAGATATAAATGTAGTGCTCCGAAGGGGTACATGCACCCCAATGTTTATAGAAGCAATGTCCACAATAGCCAAACTATGGGAAGAGCCAAGATGTCCATAAACAGATGAATGGATAAAGAAGATGTGGTATACATATACAATGGAATATTATGCAGCCATCAAAAAAAAATATCTTGCCATTTGCAACGACATGGATGGAACTAGAGGGTATTATGCTAAGTGAAATAAGTCAATCAGGGAAACACATGTATCATATGATCTCACTGATATGAGGAATTCTTAATCTCAGGAAACAAACAGGTTGCTGGAGTGGTGGAGGGTGGTTGGGTGATAGACACTGTGGGGGTATGTGCTATGGTGAGTGCTGTGAATTATGTAAGACTGATGCATCACAGACCTGTACCTCTGAAACAAGTAATACATTATATGTTAAAAAAAAAAAAAAAAAGAAGATAGTAGGAAGGTAAAAATGAAGGTGGGAATTGGATGGGGGAGACAAACCATGATAGACTATGGATTCTGAGAAACAAACTGAGGGTTCTAGAGGTGAGGGGGTTGGGGGGATGGGTTAGGCTGGTGATGGGTATTAAAGAGGGCACGTATTGAATGGAGCATTGGGTATTATATGCAAACAACAAATCACGGAACTACATCAAAAACTAATGATGTAATGTATGGTGATTAACAAAACATAATAAAATAAAATTTAAAAAAAAGAAATGACCCCAAAAAAGCTTTATTTCTTTATTTTAGAGAGAGCGCATGCTCAAAAGTGAGCATGGGGGTGGGGAAGGGCAGAGGGAGATAAAGAGAGAGAAAATGCGAGAGAATCTTAAGCAGACTCTGCATTGAGCTCGGAGCCCAACAGGGGGCTCAATCTCATGACCCTGAGATCGTGACCTGAGCCGAAACCAAAAGTCAGATGCTTAACCGACTGTGCCACCCAGGAACCCCAATATACTTTCATTTTAAATGCTTGCATTACATTTACTTTATAGGCATTTTATCAGTATAACTGATGACTTCATGGATTTTAAGTTCCAATTTTCTCCACTCCTATGAAAATTTTGAGAAACTTTCATTTCATACACATTCTTTTTTGAAGTTACCCTATCATTTTCTTAGAATATATTTCTAAATTGAAATTCCCAGGTTAAATAATACAGCCATTAGTAAAGCATGAACAAAATTTTGAAGCCATTTCCACTCTTACCAGCAGTTAGAAATTTTAGAGATGTGGATTCTACCACAGGCAAATAAAAACTCAGATTTTTTTTTCTCTATCAAGTTCTTCCCAAAATGTATTTAAATTTTGAACTCTATTCCTTCCAAAGAACATCTGCAAATATTCCACATTTATAATTTCTCATCGATTGAATAAAATTGGTAATAATTTGTTTTTGAAGCTACATTAGATTATTTTCTATCTGTCGTGTTCTCTGATTAGACATTTGAGAGTCCAGTATATTTCTATTTTGTTTCTCTAAGTGAGTTTTGATATGGTTTAATTTTTAGACCTGCCTCAAGAAAATCAAACAAAAATAACCTTGGCATTTGCTGACTTAGCATAGACCTTATCATCTTTGAAAATTAAAGTGCTTAATATTGGCTTTTCTTAGTTTAAATACTGACTACTATCCTAAATAAACTGAGAGCCAGAATGGCTGCATTTCACTTAGAAAGGCTAAAGAAAATTGCATCCACAAAGTTGGATTTATTTAAAAGAAAAAAAAAAAAAGACAAATTTTTTATTATTCAGTTAACCACTTTCTGAAGTATGCTGTTTTATTCTAATCTAATGCTATTTCACCCTCTCTCTCTTTTTGTCCTGGACCAGGCAATTATTACTCCAGATTGCTACATGGCCTGGGAGCGCCAGGAAGACTCTTAACACCTCGCTTCTCTGGCACAACATCACACTCAACAGCTTATTAAGATTCCAGTATAGCAACAATGACTAACGTGCAGCAAAGACCTAGAATTTACTTCCAACTCATTTAATTACAGAAATCAATGAACTCCTGGAGCTGTACCAGGTGAGAGAAAATGAACCGAGCCCAAATGACATTTTGTTCATGCCATCAAGATAGTTCAAGCACCCTGCCTCAAGAAACTATTACAATCTACAAGACCTCAAAATGGCAAAATGATGAGAATAAAAAAGTCTGAACATTTGCTTTTGAATAAAATATGTGACCCAGGTTTGCAATTACATTAAGTCACGATGAAGCAAAACTTTTTTGACCATGACTCACACTAAGAAATATTACAATCTATTATACACACACACACCACAGTAACAATCAATAAGGGTTTTTGAAGAAGACATTAAAAAAAAGCATTGTGTAGCACAGTGTCTGGCATGTGGTAGATTACTTTGATAAGTGCTGGCAATACTAAATTATTCTAGACTCTAATCCAGAAATATGTTCTTATGTGTGATTTCACTACAAGGTATGAAGGGAAAATTTTTTTAAAGCAGCTAAAATATCTGAATGCCAGACACTTACAAATTAACTGAGAATGGGCAAAACAGTACATAATAGCTGGCAACTAAGTATACAGAAAGCTCCCAAATATTTAGAAAAAAACAATGACAGTGAGCTAGGATGGTATCATAAGAAGCAGTGTTTGGACTGAGTGGGACAACAGAAAGAACAGAAAAGAGAAGAGCTTTGGGGATTAGAAAAAGATCAAGAAGGAAAACATAGACTTGAGAGTTTTCTAATAGCAGCAGTGAACATAGGAGAAAGAGAAGCACGCACAGATTTTACATCCTGTTAATTAGCCTTCATAGTTTTCTTGGTGATAAAATAGAATCATGATGACTCTCACCTCTTCCAGTTTGTGACTCTAAAAAATTGTAATGCTTTAATATTAGGACATGAAACGCTTTGCACAGAGTAATTTGTCAATATTAAATATTAATATTATCGTTATTGTCCTTCTTATCTGTATATACATACTACAGTTATATCTCTCTAGTTATTTTGCTTATCTCTCAATTGTTAGTCACTGAACATGTACTCCCCTTCATTGCTGCAATCACAGCATTTGCCAAAGCAATAGCATTTCCGTAGGTTATCTTATCATTCAACATGAGCTAATCTCCTTAGAGATAAATGGAAATTGCCCTCCAATAGATGGTGTATGTCCAATAATTACCCTTCAGAGCCATACTGATTCATGTATTAAACCCTTCAAGGTAATTTTTCTCCAGACCTCCTCCCTCCTTCCACTCCCCTCTCCCTTCCTTCCTTCCTTCCTTCCCTTCCTTCCTTCCTCCGTCCCTCCCTCCCTCTGTTTTCTCTTTCTTTCTTTCTTTCTTTCTTTCTTTCTTTCTTTCTTTCTTTCTTTCTTTCTTTCTTTCTTTCTTTCTTTTCTTTTCTTTTCTTTCTTTCTTTCTTTTTCTAATAGTACTGCCATTCTTTCTGTCACCTACACTACACATCTTGGATAATCTGTCCTTAAGTAGGGTGCAGGGCAACATGGGCATGGCAGGAGTCTTGTGCTCTCAAATAAAATAGAAATGATCATCTGAACCATGGACAGTGGCACATTATGTGCTCTCCCAACATTATAATCACATATAAAGTGTTTTACTTTTGGTTTCCTTCATTAAATGCATTTAAAAATTATTTTGATTCTATGCCCAATATTTTAACATGCAGTTATTTAGCAGCAATATATTCAGAATCCACAATGTATACTTAAAGTTTTCGGTATAAAGTTAAAAAAAAAAGGACAATATTGGTCTAAAAAATTCATTATCTGTACCACGTAGAGAAGGTATAGTTATTATGACATTGTTTAATGTCATATACTGAGATCAAATGAGGCAAAGGGATAGACTGGAAACAGAAATGCCAATCCAGGGTGTAGGTTAGGGGTTCAAGTAAAGAATAGATGCTTGAGCTCAGTTTTGAAGGATGTATATAAGTCAGCCACAGTAACTATATTAGTTTGCTAGGGTCTCCATAACTAAATACCACAGATGAGTGGCTTAAACAACAGAAATTTATTTTCTCACAGTTCTGAATGCTAGACATCCAAGATCAAAGTGTCAGCAGGTTTGGTTTCTTCTGAGGTCTCTCTACGACTTGCAGATGGCATTCTTCTATGTCTTCACATGGTCTTTCTCTGTGAACTTACATCCCTGGTATCTCTCAGTGTGTCCAAATTTCCTCTTTTTATAAGGACATTAATCAGCTTGGATTTGAACTTGCCCTAATGGTCTCATTTTAATTTAATCACCCCTTTAAAAGCCCTATCTCCAAATACAATCACATTCTAAGGTACTGGAGGTCAGGGTTACAAAATGTGAATTTTGAAGAGATGTAATTCAGCCCAAAACAGTAATCCTGAGATTCAACTTGTCTTTAATTCATTCAAGTACAATCAGTTGTGCTTTAATGAGACGTGTATTCTGAAACATCATGATATTTTGAAAAATGAGTATAATAGATAACTGCCAGGGAAGATGGCAGACTAGGAGGGCCCTAAGCTCTACCTTGTCCCATGGATACAACTAGATTATTCCTACACCAGTGTAAAAACCCAGAAAACAACCTGAAGACTGGAAGGACAGACCCCTTTACAGTTAAATGTAAAGAAGAGGCCAGATCAAACAAAGAATCCAATCAAGAAATGGGCAGAAGACATGAACAGACATTTTTGCAAAGAAGACATCCAAATGGCCAACAGACACATGAAAAAGTGTTCAATATCGCTCGGCATCAGGGAAATCCAAATCAAAACCTCAATGAGATACCACCTCACACCAGTCAGAATGGCTAAAATTAACAAGTCAGGAAATGACAGATGTTGGCGGGGATGAGGAGAAAGGGGAACCCTCCTACACTGTTGGTGGGAATGCAAGCTGGTGCAGCCACTCTGGAAAACAGCATGGAGGTTCCTCAAAAAGTTGAAAATAGAGCTACCATACGATCCAGCAATTGCACTACTGGGTATTTACCCCAAAGATACAAAAGTAGGGACCCGAAAGGCTACGTGCACCCCGATGTTTATAGCAGCAATGTCCACAATAGCCAAACTGTGGAAAGAGCCAAGATGTCCATCAACAGATGAATGGATAAAGAAGATGTGGTATATATATACAATGGAATATTATGCAGCCATCAAAAGGAATAAGATCTTGCCATTTGCAACGACGTGGATGGAACTGGAGGGTATTATGCTGAGCGAAATAAGTCAAACAGAGAAAGACATGTATCATATGACCTCACTGATATGAGGAATTCTTAATCTCAGGAAACAAACTGAGGGTTGCTGGAGTGGGGGGTGGGGTGGGAGGGATGGGGTGACTGGGTGATGGACACTGGGGAGGGTATGTGTTCTGGTAAGCGCTGTGAACTGTGCAAGACTGTTGAATCTCAGATCTGTACCTCTGAAACAAATAATGCAATATATGTTAAGAAAGAAAAAAAGAAGAAGAAGAATGTAGCAGGAGGGGAAGAATGAAGGGGGGGAAATCGGAGGGGGAGAAGAACCATGAGAGACGATGGACTCTGAAAAACAAACTGAGGGTTCTAGAGGGGAGGGGATTGGGAGGATGGGTTAGCCTGGTGATGGGTATTGAGGAGGGCACGTTCTGCATGGAGCACTGGGTGTTATGCACAAACAATGAATCATGGAACACTATATCTAAAACTAATGATGTAATGTATGGGGATTAACATAACAATAAAAAAAA
>NW_022591584.1:0-6113 GCF_004348235.1 Phoca vitulina
TCAGGATCAGAGTGTCAATATGGTGGGGTGAGGGCCCTCTTCTGGATTACAGACTTCTTATTCTTTCTCACATGGTAGAAAAGTCAAGGGCATTCTCTCAGGCCTCTTTTATAAGGACATTAATCTCATTCACAAGGGCTCTGCCCTCATGACCTAATCACTTCTCAAAGGCCCCACATCCTAATACCAACACACTGGGCACTGGACTTCAACATATGAATTTGCGGGGGAGGGGAGGAGAGACACAAAAATTCAGACCACAGTAGGATTCTCTGATAAAGAATGGGTGACTTAAATAACATTTATTTCTTACAGTTCTGGAGGCTGGGAAGTCTAAGATCAGGCACCAGCAGATTTGGTGTCTGGCGAGAGCCAAATTCCTGGTTTATAGAAGGCCATCTTCTTTCTGTGTTTTCACATGGCAGAAAGGGCAAGGGAGATCTCTGGAGCCTCTTTTATAAAGGCATGAAACCATTCATGAGTGTAATACCTTCATGACCTAATCACCTCCCAAAGGTGATTCCAAATACCATCACATGGGGATTAGGTTACAGTATATGAATATTGGAAGGGGGGGGCATAAACATTCCGTCTGTGGCAGCTAATGTCATTTAAAATTTCTTTTTTGTCTGAATTTAAAGTCTAAATTTTTTGTGTAAGTATAATTTTTTCTGGAGAAGGTCTATGGATTTAATGAGAATTTTAAAGGAATTTATTTTCCTCTTCCAAACTCTATTCTGAACTATCATTGATCTAGGCTATTTTGCAGAGATCAATAGAAGCTAAAAAGTGACTTGCTTGGGGTTAAAGAATAAATTGGTAGTGAAATCTGAACTGCAAATAAGGTTCTCTGAACCCTACTCAGCATTTGCAGTTAGCGAAAATATATTTGGTTTTGCTTCCTCGGGCAGCATGGATAATAGAATCAGTTGGTATTATTATCTATCTGTTCAAGTAATTGTAATGCTTTTAAAATGTTTTAATAAGTCCTATAAAACTTTATTTTAGTTTTTAAATGAACTAGTTTTTTTGTTGCTGTTGGTTGTGTACCTTTTAGAGGATCATTATTCCAGTAATTATTCTAACATTCTTTTCAAGGATGTAGATTAAATAATCCATTTGGACCCAAGGCTGCCCTTACTTTGTACAATTGTGCAGGGAGTGGGTTAAGGGAAAAGCAGATGTTGAAATCCAGCCCATGGTTTGCCAACTGTGTACCCTGGCATATGGCTGCATTTGCCTGAACAAAGGGTCTTTTTTCATCAAAGACATCATATGGACTAGCAGAATTGTACTTAACAAAATCATGCTGGGGCGCCTGGGTGGCTCAGTTGGTTAAGCGACTGCCTTCGGCTCAGAACATGATCCTGGAGTCCCGGGATCGAGTCCCACATCAGGCTCCCTGCTCAGCAGGGAGTCTGCTTCTCCCTCTGACCCTCCTCCCTCTCATGCTGTCTGTCTCTCATTGTCTCTCTCGCAAATAAATAAAATCTTAAAAAAAAAAAAAAATTCAAAATCATGCTTAGATAAAATGTTATAAAGTGTTTTGTTATTCTATTAACTTGCTTTTCAGATTATTTGTTAGAAAAATAGAGTGTATTTACTTTAGGCAACTATCCACTAGGTGGGTTAATTGGCAGCTTAATCATATGGATGAGGACATATTTTTTTGTAACCTAAAATTTTAGAATATAGAAATATTTTACATATTTGACTGTTTTCTGAGTCAAATCACATATGCCATATTTTAGTAGGCTTAGCAGTAATTACTATCATAGTAGTCCTCCCTTGTCCATAGGGGTACATTCCAAGACCCTCAGGGGATGCCTGAAACTGTGGATAGTTCCAAACCCTGTATATTCTGTGCTTTTTCTTATACATACATAGATACATACATGCCTATGCTAGAATTTAATTTATTAATTAGACACAGTAAGAGATTAACAACAATAATAAAAATAGAACAATTTTAACAATATACTGCAATAAAAGTTATATGAATGTGATTTCTCTCCAAATCTCATTGTACAGTATTCCTCCTCCTTGTGATGACATGAGATGATAAAATGTATACGTGATGAGATAAAGTGAGGTGAAATTACATAGGCATTGTGCCATAGCATTAAGGTACTATTGATCTCTGACTATAGTCAACTGCTTTCAGACTGTGGTTGAGCATAGGTAATTGAAACTGCAGAAAGCAAAACCATGGATAAGGGGAGACTACTGTATTCCATTTTTAGAAGAGGAAACTCAGAGATATTAAATAACTTGACCAGATTTGAAGAGTTATAAGATGTACCCTGGTTGGACTGGATAGCCCAGGATCCTCTCTATTTTTTTGGTGGGGCTAAAATGACTAAGAGCATACTTGCAAATGTGATCTCCCCATTTATTGTTTCTTTTCAAGGATCATCAATTTTTAAAGTTTATAGAAACTTAACTTGTCTTTTCTATGCATAGTGCCAAGAACTCTTTCTGTTAAAAGTACTTACTCTTTAAAAAAAAAAAAAAAAAAAGTACTTACTCTTTATGTATTAAGGATGTTAAATATATAAACAGTAACTATAATTGCATTCTATATGTACGTGAATAAATTGAATAAATTTGTTGCATATATCATAATATAATGTAATATAGAAGGTGCAGACTTGATAAAAATACTGAATTTTTTAATCTAAGGCTTCTAAAGAATTTATTTAAAAAATTGAGATAATTGACTATATTAATTTCAAAGCTGAATATGTTAGCATGTAGTTGATACATAATATCCCTAATTCCAACATAATAAATGCAATATAAAAAGGGAATTATGACATAGCAATTGAGAATATGGTGTTAGAAAACAGGAAGGATTTCTATTTAGAAATAATATGTATAAAGACAAAGACCCGAGGGAACAGAGGCTACTCAGAGAAATTCAAGTGCTTGAGCATGATAGGATTTTTGGATTAAGGAGAAGAGAAGTAGGAATCCTGAGAGAGGCCAAGTATGGATGGCATTAATAGTTTGTATTTTGAGTAAGAAATGGGGATTTATTGAAGAATATTAAGAATGATCCATTTGGTATTTTTTATTAAGATTACTGTGCCAGCTTTATGAAAGATGAATTTTGGGGTACAGATTGGATTTTGCAGTCAGGAAGAACAATTAGAGGGTTTTTGGAATAATTTAACTCAGTGATAAAGTAGTTCATTATAAGTTATATGAATTTATTAAGATGGAATTGTAAGTAGTACTTCTTGTAATCTAAATTTTAGTGTTGCCAAATGGGAAAATTTAATGTTATAAAAATATTGATCTTTTCAAATTAATATAACAAATGTACATTTAGTCAGAATTTAAAAAGGACTTTTTTTTTAATGAGGGAGACATAATTTGAAGATTATATAGAAATCATTTAGGAGCCTTTTTTAAAAGAAATGATAGCTCTTTGACCACTTGTCCCAATTCCTTTTGAGATTATTGGTGCATCTATTTTAATATAGATTCGTCCATTTTTAATGGTTTTTTCAAAGCCATTGGTTAGAAGTTTACATTATGCTATTTTAGGATTTATTTTGTTTTCTTTTTCCTGTATCTCTTTTTCCGTTTATTTTTCATTTATAGAAGTATTTGTTTTTTGTTTGTTTTCCTCTCAATCAGGTTTGTCAGGCGATTGTGTATTACCGGTGCTTTCAACTAACTGATTTTAGGTTTCATTTAACTGTTCCGTCTTATTTCTTGTTGCTGTTACTGTTTTCTATTTAATTACTTTAATCTTCATCTTTATTAATTTCTTCTCCCCCCTTTTTGTTCATTTTTAATTCCTCAGATGTCTGGTGGTTGGTGGAATGGCTAAGGACTGAATCTTTCTCATGTCATTCCTTATCATTTAATAGTCAAGCCCAAGCATCCTTACATGGCAGCTTGAATCTAATAGGTCAAAAGTAGAAGCTGCAAGATCTCTTATGATCTGAGCTCAGAAGCCTGAGAACATAATTTCCATTACATTTTATTGGTTAGGAGCCAGCCCAGACTCACAGGGAGGGAAAAGAGTCTTGATGAGAGAAGTAGAATATATATATATATGTATGTATGAGTGGGACAAATTATAGATGGCCATTTTTGGAAATAGTCTGTGATAATCTTTCCTCTGGCCACATGTTAATGTTTTTTCCACAGGCAAAATGTGCTCACCCCTTCCTTCTAAAATCTCATTACACTCTAGTTTTATCTTAAAGTCTAGGGTCTTATCATCTGTACCAGGTCTAGATACGGGTTCTTGGCAGAGCTCTTCTTGATCTGGAGATCTGCTATCTAAAAAGGGAAGTTACCCTACCCTATCCCTCCCAACACATACTTAACACATACTATTGAGAAAAGGATGGGATAATTGCAATAGACACTGTTACTCAAATAGGGGGAAAACAGAAGGCAATCCTGAAATCTAACTAGACACAAGTCACCAGTTCTCCTGACTTTCAGGGTGGGGTATGTACTTTGATTGAGGTCTAGTTTTGCTCCCTGGGAATGATTTCCTAAATCCAAAATAAAGTGGCTCTTATTTTGCAATGTGGTACATATATTCTACTCTCTGAATCATCATTCCTTTGCCATAAGAAATTGCCCACATTTGCAGCTGAATAGCTCACTCAGCCTGCTTCCTATTCATCTATTACTGGGGACCTAGAGATCTCTTTTCATTTTGAAACGTCGCTGTCTTTTTTAGTCTAATATCATGGTGTTTCTCTTAAAAATTTGTTTTCTGTGTATGTTACTGTTCATTCTTATACCCCAAAGCTACAACCATAATTCTTTCTGAAATAGACTTCTTTTTACTTAAAGTATGTCAGGCTTCTACAGGACAATACCTTCAAGATTATTCAAGTTCTTTTGTCTTTGGAGGATCCACAAAGAATATTTAAGTGTTTCTGAGGTCTTAACAGGGAGTCTTGTAGTTACACCCTTGATTTGACTTTGACTCTGCGGCTACATTTTACTGTCAGTACTATGACTTTGATCTTTGCCCTAAAGTAATTTCTTACTTTGAGAATTTCTTTTGTGGGCTGGAGATACTGTCCTGGATTCTCTATATGTCTTCTAATATCTGCTTTAAAATTGAACAGTTCTTTCTTTAGTTTATTTCTCTTGCAATAACTTTATTGCATTTCAGTAGTATAAGCCGAATAGTATTTTTAGAATTCTGGCTGGAAATTTCCTTAGCCAGATCCACAAGTTTATTAGGTATGTTTTTAACCCTGCAAGTTACTCTAGGCCTGAGTTTTGTTAATTGTTCTATAATTACATAACAGAGTCCCTACCCTGTTTTTCAGCTTCCAATATCAATTCTCCACACTGGCAAAAGCAAAACCTGTAAAGCTTGTTAGAGACTGTCGGATTGAAAGTTTTCCACCACATTCTTTAAGGAAGTCATAAGGTTAGCCAAAATTCACAAGAGTGGCATAGAGTGGGAAAAATTGTGGAAATAATCCAACCCAGTATTCAATTTTTGTAAATGTTCTAATGACATAAAAGAATACACATTTTCTATTGCTAAGTATACCAGTTATGTTTTCTTAAATAACAAAGTATTCCAAACCTTGGTGATTTGAAACCACAGATATTCATTATTTCTCTTAGTGACTGGTTAAGTGTTCTCTCTGGGAAGGCTTGGCTTGGGTTGGATGATCTTAGATAGCTTTATTCATATATATGAAATCCCAGCTGGGGCATCTGTGACAGATGGGACCTCTTTCTAGTCTCTTATCCTCTAGGAGGCTAGCCCAGGGTATCTTACAGAAGGATTCCCAGCAGCAAGAGCAAAACAAACCTGGAAGACGTCTTGAGGCCTAATAAGCTCAGACCTCAGATACTGCCATTTTCATTGTATCCTATTGGCCAAAGCTAGTCACAGGGCAGTCCAGTTTTGAGGAGTTGAAGAAATGGACTCCACATTTGAGGGGAGCTACTATAAAGAATTTATGGCCATTTTAGTCTACCATAAGTGGAGACTTCCCTTTCTTTCTCTCCCTTCCCTTTCTCTCTTTATATAAAATTCAATTAAATCTAGATTTGCTTTATTTAACTCTATTTTTATTAGTAAATAGGCTAGGCTGCTATATAGAGAGACC
>NW_022591585.1:0-6109 GCF_004348235.1 Phoca vitulina
AAAAAAAAAAAAAAAAGAATCAGTCATATTGGGTTAGGGCCTACCAATATGACCTTATTTTAAATGTAATTAAAATAAGTGTAATTATCTCCTTAAAGATACTATCTCCAAATATAGTCACATTCTGAGGTCCTGGGGGTTAAGACTTCAATATAAGAATTTTAAAGGGACACAGTTCACCCATAACAATATCCAAATTGGGTAGTTTGGGAGAATTACTCAGGAAGCTTTAAAAAATAAAAATTTCTGAACCTCAAGCCTACTTTCTAAGAACTGTGAGAGATAGAGCCCAGGGATTTGCCTATTTTTAAGAGCTTCCTAGGTGATGTGCATGCTCGGCCATGTGTAAGACCCTCTGGAGTAGAGAACCTCCAAAGGCCCTTCATCTCAAATGCTCTTTGTACTTAAGAATCAAGCAGCCCCGTGATGGGTATCAAAGAGGGCACGTTCTGCATGGAGCACTGGGTGTTATACGCAAACAATGAATCATGGAACACTACATCAAAAACTAATGATGTATTGTATGGTGACTAACATAACATAATAAAATTAAATTAAATTAAAAAAAAAAGAATCAAGCAACCAGGAGCGGGAAAGCATTCTCGTAATGTAGCTGTCTTGAAGAAGCATGAGGATATAGGTTGGGAAGGGCTTCCGACTATGTTTGGGTGTACAGAGAAACTGAGGCAGGGTTGGTAGGTTGTCAGATGGGAAAGAGAGGTACTTCTCTCTGCCAGTTACCCCATGGCCAAAATGGCCTAAATTTGATTTCTTTCTGCATGGAGTAGCTGATGCCCCTAACTATCATGTTGGTAAGAAATTTTGAGCTTGAGACCCAAGCAAGGGATCCTAGAAAGGGCAAGAAGAGACACTAGAGTGAAATAACCAGAGATTCTTATTTAGACAGTTCAGACTTGCTGATGGAAGCAAAGGCATGGAGGGTGAGGTGTCATGTACTGAAAAGAGCAGGGCTGCTTTGGCAAACTGATTTGGGTCAGATCTCATTTCTTGCCACTCACCAGCTGTGTGATGCAGCACATTTCACTTGGTGTTTCAGAGGCGTGGTTTCTTCTCCATTACATCGGGGAAAATAATCTCAGAGGAGCAGGGTGGTTATAAGAGCTCAATTAGATCACGCTTGTAAGAACTCCCTCCAGTGTCTGCTAGTTAGTGGGCCCTGGAATAATCAATCACTATGTGCTGTTCCAAAACCAGGTTTCCTCCTCTTTTTCTAGTCTGTATTTCACAGTTGATCACACACTGAGAGAGAAGGCAGGGGGAAAAGAAGGGGAGAGAGAGAGAAGAGTAAGAACGAGGGGAGGAGCAAAGGAAAGTGCACATTATAGCCTTAAACATTCCAGGCCTGTGAAAGCCAATGCTGTTTAAGAGTGAGGAATAAGCCTGGTCTGCTGGGGGCCCACAGTCATTTTCTGGTTGTTAAGCCAAAAGATTCTCCCTCAAAGAGTACACTTCATGCGGTATTAAGCACAAATACCAGAATGGCCCAGTAGTCCAATTTCTGCTTTACTTTTAACATCACCTTTGACCCATCCATGATAATGGCTAATATTTGAATTTTCTAAATCACTTTTTAAAACAAATGAATCATTTATTTATAGAGTTAACTTGCAAAGTTAAGAGCTAGGTTTAATTGTCATTTCCATTTTTTACATCAATCCTGTTTTCCCATGGGAAACCCAAAGCTCAGAATTTGCCACAATGCCTTGCAAATGTGGGAATCTCAGTGAGAATCCAAGAAGTTGGGAAGGAGATGGAAGGGGATGAAGTGGGTTGTAGAGTTCAGTGGAACGTGCACAGAATGTGTCTAAAACTTGTTCTCTGGTTGTTCCCCGTGTCAGCCTTTTCTCTGTAACTGGGTCATAGGTTTCTCGAGGGTAGGTACCCTGCCAGGGACATCTGCATGCCCAATGGCACTTTTGTGCCATCACACAGAGCAAATGGCAGTGTGCAGACCTGCTGGGATGAGCAGGAGGGAGGCAGCCAGGGTAGGAAGTGAGAGCTGCCCTCATCTAGGAGGCTGGGTCTGGGGTCCTTGTGTCTGGAAGATGCTGCTATCCTTGCTGATCCTGTACCTTGGTCATCACATGGCTCATACAGAAGGGAAGCAACTTGATGGAAGGAGCCTAATGTGCTTCCTTCCCCACAGTCCCCTCCCTGCCACGCGAGCACTTCTGAGGAGCCCAAGGGAGCTGGTTACAGTTGAATTTTATTTCTTTTAATTTTATGAGCAAGAACCCCTGGGTTGATCAACATGAGAGAAGATGATAATTTGCAAAGTTTCGTTTCATCCCTGTGCTGCCTTCTCGGTTGTTTACCCGAGGAGAAAGTGTCTTCCTTGCTAGGTGCGTTTTTCACTCAACACATATTCTTCTGTTATTAATTTTGCTTTATTTATTTATTAACTTCTCTCCTTCAGGGTTTTGTGCTTTGAGATTGCTCTCTTCCTTATCTCTCTATGGATTTAATCTCACTGTTGATCATTGATTTTAGGCTATGGTTTCTGAAGGGTAGGGATTGTGTCCTTCTGGTTAATAGTGTCTTGCATTTGTACTGGCTCCTGCTGGAGTCACAAGCCCTGACTTTAAAGGTCTCAAATGTTTTAGACAGTTATCTGCACATTTTCCTTCCCCATCTCAAGCCTGCAGCCTCCTCAATGCCTGTTCTGATGTCCCGGGGTAAATAGCTGGCCTCCTCGCCATCTCCTTAGAAATAATGCTTCCCTTTCTTTCTGTCCTCCTCACCCACAGCAATGGAAGGAACAAAGGAAATGGGCTTTAGAGTCAGGCAGCCCTAAGACCTAACTCTGGGTCCCACACAAAACCTGTTGGCAAAGTCACCTTCCACTCCAGCCTCAGTGCTTTCCCTTACAAAATGGGGAAGTGCCTTGTTGCAGGTGAGTTGTGGAGGAAGAGTAAAGGAACACAGGAACATCACCTGGTTGTGTAGGTTGTGTTGGAGTCTCAGAATGTTGCCTTGCTGTTCCCAGGCTTAGCAATCTCATCCTTGTGTCTTCCTTCTTCTCTTGCAGCTCCTGGTCAGGTAATTCTTTTCCTTTTCTCATTTCACTTGTGACTCAAAATATGGACCAAATCACAGAACAGGGCACACACCTTGGATGCAGCATTAAGAACGGGACAAGCCAGAGGCGCCAAAAAAAAAAAAAAAAAAAGAATGGGACAACCTGACATTTTGGGGGAAACAGTGTCTCCAACTCAATATTGGAGCATCTGAAGCCGTGACTGAAAGATGCCTTTAGAGCTCCACAAAACCTTCCGGCCACCTCCTCCTTTTCTAATTAAACCCACTTTTCTTCCAAGCACTGGCATTTGAGATGAATCAGAAACACTGCTTCTTATTCCATGGTATTATTTTTTCCTCTGGTTTAATTACTAGTATTGCAACAGTATTTTTCCTGCCGTTTTTCTTCACAAATATATCTTATTTCAGTTACATTATGGTTTAAATAGGCTTTTGAGTGGGAGCCAGGGAACCTAACTGTGATTTTCAATATGGTTTCTATGGGAAAATGTAATACTCACTTCTAAACAACCCTCTGAAACATGAGCATGTGGAATGCAGCCTGTTTATGAAGTGAAGTGGTCTCTTTGGTTTTTATTTTTGTAAAAAATTTTGTATAATTTACTGTGTTCCTTTGAGATGGTATATTAGGCTGGTAGGGTAGATCCTATGGGCCAGAGAGGTTAAGTCAGCTGAAATAGGTCACAAAGCAACACAGGGCTTGAGGCTCCAGTTTCTTGACTTTTAAGCCACTGCTCCTTCCTTGACCAGGGAGCTTTCTAGATTAGTGCCCATTTGGGAGGACTGTGCATTGTGTATGCATGTACCTGCCTAGATTCAATAGAAGATGACGAGCTATGCATGACTTCTCAGACCCCTCAGCCCCCAACCATCCACTTCTCTCTTCCACCCACAACATTTCCCCTTGGAGGGGAAGCATACCTTTTGGCAATGCCATGAGGAGACCGCAGGGGCTGTGAGGCCATATATGATGGATAGAGGTGATTAATACCTCCTCTCCCACCAGGGCCACATTACTGGAGACCGCAAATGCCAAGCTGTGTTGGTTCATTTATTCAACAAATATTTGCCAAGGGCCTGTTACATTCCTGTGCTAGGTACTGAATGACACAACAGTGAGCAAACATAAAGGAGGTCCCTGCTCTCACAGAGTTTACAGTCCAATGAGAAGACATTTAAACAAAACAGCGACAAAAAAGTGTAATCAGTGCTCTCACAGGGAAAGAGCATGGCTGGTAGAAGCATGCTAAACAGATGATACAGCATAAGGCAAGGTGCAGTTAGAATCTCTGCTTCTGTTTAAATAGAATCTCTTCTCCATTAAAAAAATTAATTAGACAGACACTATGTGCCCAGCACGGTGCTAGATCCTGTATTCAGTGAATAAGATATCATCCTGGCCTTCAAAGTGTTCACAGTTGAGTAAGAGGGGCAGTTAAATTTTGCTGTGCAACAAACCACCCCCAAATAATAAACCTTTGTTCTTTCTCACAATTCTACAAGCCAGGTAGGTGATTCTTTTGGTATGGGTTAGTTTGGCTGATTTCTGGTCAGCTGGCCTCTTGGCTGGGACCGGATGGCCCAGGCAGGCTGGCTGGTCTAGGGAGCCTCCGTCAGGCAGCTTGTCTCTGATCCCTCTGGTCTTCTCATCCCCCAGTAGACTGGACTCTTCATGTGGTATTCTTAGGGTTCTACAGAACAGGAGACACTGCAAACCCCAGTGCATACACACTTTTTAAGACTCTGTTTGCATGACATCTGTGATTGATATATTTGCCAAATCCATCCCATGGTCAAGCCCAGAGTCAGAAAGGGTGTTGGACCCCACAATAGTGTGGGTACAGGGAGTTGTGAACATATTGTGGGCCATAATCTACCACAAATATATAAATAAAAACATTAGTGCATTGTGATAAGTGTAAAGAGAGAGATAAACAGAGCCCAGTGGTACCAAAGAGGTGGGAGAAACAAACACAGGGGAAACCAGAGAAGATTCTGAGCAAAAGCACCATTCTGTCTGGTAGATGAGAAAGAGTTTGGCAAAGAGAGACTAGGAGGGCGTTGAGCGCATTGATGATGTATCTCAGAGGTGGAGGTGAGTGTGATTTGCTACAGAGAGTCTGGGAAACTCAATTCTTGTTTTATCTTTACTAGCCATTCCCCAGAAAATGACTTCATACTCTTCTTGTTTTCATAGCAATCATGATTTTTGAAACAACCAGTTAGCCACTCTCTAGGTCTTACTTTTCCAGCCTTTGGAAAGCAATACCATGAAAAATCTGTATAATCAGTTCGAACTGTCTGACCTTATCAAGGCACACAAATAACTGTTTTTTCAATCACTACCCTAAGAATGTTTGGTGAGGGGCGCCTGGGTGGCTCAGTTGGTTAAGTGTCCGACTCTTGATTTCGGCTCAGGTCGTGATCCCAGGGTCCTGGGATCCAGCCCCGTGTTGGGTTCTGCACTCAGCAGGGAGTCTGCTTGAGATTCTCTCTCTCTCTTTCTGCCCATGTCCTCCCCCCCTTCTCTCTAAAATAAATAAATAAGTCTTAAAAAAAAAAGAATGGTGAAATTCCCTTTCTTGTTCCTTAATAACATGTTTGGAAAATTCAAAAGATTTCCAGCCATCTTTAATCATAAAAAATTAGTCCATACAGGAATGTGAGGATAATGCACTATTAAGCAATTTATTACTGTAATAACATTGACTTGTCCTGACATCATATTTCAAATCCCTTTGTTTATTTTCTCACTGATAAACTTCTTGATTCAAATGTGAACTCTTTGAGGGCCAGGGGCCAATTTTACATGTTTACTCTTGAATTTCTAGGGTTTAGAAGAGTACCTTGTATAGACTAGGTACTCAATATCTAGTTGTTGAAGGGAATAATGAATATAACTCACAATATTTATAGATAAAAATAAAAATGAAAAAAAAAGACATTTAGGATAGAATCCAAACTATTCTTTTTTTTTTAATTTTTTATTGTTATGTTAATCCCCATACATTACATCATTAGTTTTAGATATAGTGTTCCATGATTCATT
>NW_022591586.1:0-6108 GCF_004348235.1 Phoca vitulina
TGAATTCCTGTATGAGTTCTAGCTGTTTTGGGGTGGAGTCTTTTGGGCTTCCCACATAAAGTATCATATCATCTGCAAAGAGTGAGAGTTTGACTTCTTCTTTGCCGATTCGGATGTCTTTTACTTCTTTTTGTTGTCTGATTGTTGTGGCTAGGACTTCTAGTACAATGCTGAATAGCAGTGGTGATAGTGGACATCGGTCAGGGATATTCTTAACAATGTTATTTATATCAACATTATTTATAATAGTTTGAGAGTACCTATTTCAAGTTTGGATCCTAGTAACAACATATGAATAGCTATAATATTCAAAATTCCTTCCTTCCTTCCTTCCTT
Source organism: Phoca vitulina (assembly GCF_004348235.1). Lineage (NCBI taxonomy): Eukaryota > Metazoa > Chordata > Mammalia > Carnivora > Phocidae > Phoca > Phoca vitulina. The sequence goes on from NW_022591586.1 coordinate 337, forward strand.
CCTTCCTTTTTGTTGAATTCTTTAATCTGGGAAAAGCAAATGGGGCTAGAAGAACTTGGCAGCCAAAATTTCAAAAATTAATCTCAATAATAAGGTGATCTGCATTCATGCTAATTTCCAGGATATAGCTTGTCATAGAAATTTTAGCAAAGAGCACAGAAAGAAAACAATGGAATGAATCTTGAGAGCATACATTTATTTCACTTTGTAAGAGAACTTCCCTTTCCACTATTGGCAATTCGCAAAGAGATTGAGACCATTTTCACCTATAATACTGTTGCATTATTTCATACTTCTGAATACATATTTAAATCCATCATTTGAATTGGACCCTCTTTTACTTGAGTAATATTAACTTGAGTCTGTGTCTGTAAGTAGGCATTACCTAAAATGAAAGTCTGGTTTAACTTCATAATTGTTTGCTATAATGGTTAGGAAAAGTTCATTATGAGGAATTCAAAGAGAAAAATAAATTTATAGTAGAAAACATCACTTAAGGATGTGGTAGGAGGAACATAAGTTATAGTATGATACCTATGGAATGTTGCAATGAGCAGAATGAGATACATATTTATTTGTTGCGTAAAGTAAAATATTACGAAGACATTTGAAGTAGTCAACTTCTGAAATAGTCATAATTATTTTTTTAAAAGTGCTTTGCTCACTCATACTGAAAACATAATGTAAATAAAGTCTATAGGCTTATAGGTAGTGTCTCTTTGGTTTTATAAGTTTGTTTTTTCTAGGAAGTCATTCTAAGCATGTGTTAGGAGGAAATTAGAGACTTAGGTTTTTAAAATTGCTTCAAAGTATAATTATCAATAATTCTTTAAATAAAATTACTTCAAAATAGTGAAATTATAAAAAAATATTCTGGAATATAAAGATTAACTGTTGAATCAACATGTTTCTACGTGTCTGTTAATACTTTCGTTTAATTTATAAACTTATAAATTACTCCTTGACAATAATAATTTAGAGGTAGTTTCTTACCAAATAGAAGATATTAATTTCATCTCCAATGTCCTCAGTAGAATTAATAACTTCAGGGACAGTCTCATTGGCTGCAATTGAAATATGGTATTCGCTTGCAGAGCTTAGAATTAATTGGAAGAAGAAAAACAAAACACAACAAAGTTTAACTTTTATTTGACCTTACTCTTTTTCTTTCTTTATACCAGGTAATCCCACAAAAAGTACTTGTAGAAATTTCAAATCAGAGGCAAATTCTTTTACCCTGAAACCTACAATTAAATCTTTGAGGAGGGTGAGAAAGATGATATAATTTAGCTCAATAAGTTACTGATGCTTATTTGGCCTTAAAATGCCAAAATATGTACAATTTTTAAAATAAAAGTTTCATTGTTACCGAGTGAAAAGTTTCCATTAATTCACTAATATCATTTACATTTTGTAAATAATGAGGTTAAAATTTAGTATTTTTAGTAGTGCTGAATTTTAAATAGATTTAAAAAAATTGTTAACCTTTTCACATTAAAGGCCTATATTTACTGCTAAACTTAAAAATTCAATGTTTCCTGTACAAGTTCTCCATGTTCTTTGAATGAACTTGGTGGAATGAAGTATAATAAAAATATATAGGTGTTTGCCAAAATTTGATTTTAATAAAATGAAAAATTCTTGGAAAAAAGTCATTGTACCAAGAGAAGTGGATAACAGCAAGATAGAAAACAGCAAATAGAATTTGGAGGCTAAGTAATATATACAAATCTATGTGTATATCCTATTATCCTCTCAAGTTTGTTATCAGAAAAAGCAAAGTTCCATAGAAAATAAATTAATAAAATGATAAGACTTTTAGACTAAGCTTGTCTCTGATTCTTGTATTTTTTATATACATTGCACATATTTTTTTAGCAAAAGCTTGGAGTCTTGCTTAAGCAAGGGAATTTATAGTGAGAAACGTTGCCAATATGATTTGTGTTTGGATAGGTTGAAAGTTCTTAGGGGAAAGAGCAATTTATGAATAATGCAAGAAATAAACAGCCTCGTTAATAAGAAATGATTTAATCTTGTGTGTCCAGAATGGGCAGGCTGATCAGATCCCTCACAATGAGAAATGATAGCTAAGAAATATGCTGGTGACCTCTAAGAACACTGCCATTTGTAAAGTACTTCTAGGTCTTCAGAGTTTAGACTGGATTGCTAATGAGTTTAGACTGGACTGCTAATGCAATCCAGCATCATTAGCACCTCACATCTAAGATTATTTAGCATGCTGGGTCTCAGACTTTAGAGTGCATGAAAATTACCCAGAGGGCCTGTTTAACACCGATTTCTGGGCCCCAGAGTTTCTGATTCAGTATATTGGGGTGAGGCCAAGAATTTGCCTAAGTTCCCAGGTGCTTCTGATGTCCTTGGCCAGGGACCACACTTTGAAAACCACTGGGTTTGTAGAAAGGCATCAACATAAAATGCATTTTCCTCCTACCTGTAAAACTGAAGTCCAACTTCATATTTTACTGGGATAGAAATGTTTACTTCATTATCAGAAAGGGCTTCAGGAGGTTCTTCACTGTCACTAGAGAATACATAGCATGTTCAGACAAATCATGAAACTATTGACTAGAGAACATTTCTGAGCATTTGAAAGGGAAGCTTATCTTGGCAACTAAATAAAAGCATAAAAGAGTAGAATTCTTGTTTTTGTGTTTTTTGTTTGTTTTGTTATTGTGGTTGTTTTTCAATCAGGGTGGGGAGGGAGGTCAGAAATGGGTATTATTAAATTTCCCAAGTTGATTCTGAATTGTAGCTAGGGTGAAAACCACACTGATATAGTCCAAGGTTTCTCAAACTTCTATGAGGATTATGGATAAAGTAACCTTGCATCTTCCTAAGAAACAGCTAGCTCTGTATGTACACTTCACCCCTCAAAAACTTTTCTGGCTCTTTATGGTTTGCTCAGTTAAGAAAACATGTCTCATTCTGACATTCAGTACTCACCATAATATGGTAGGATGCACACCCCCTGTTTATCTTCATTACTCCTTTATGTATTCCCTATATTTGAGCTAAAATGGATTACCTGATATTCCCTCAGTAGACCTAGTGGTCCACCATTGAGTTTTTGCTCAAGCTGTATATTTTTCCTAAAATGCTCCACCTAATTCTATTTACCAACCTTTCTATGAATTGCTACTCACCCTTTAAGGTCCTTCTCAATTATAATCTCCTTGATAAAGTTTTCTTGGCATCTCATTGCCAAGTAGATATAATTTCAACCTCTATTAAGTCTCTGATACACAGTTTATATTTCTTTAACGAATTTTCCTTGTTGTACCCTATATTATAATAATTTATATATTAGTCTTCTTAGCCTCCAACTATAATGTTTACTCCATGAAGTTCATGTCCTTATTAATTTTTATATTCCCTATAGTGACTAATTCAATATCTTGTCTGTAGTAGATATCAAATAAATATTTGTTGAGCTGGATTAAATTGAACATACAGAATTCATTTACCCATTAATTTATTTTCTCATTTATTCATTCATTCTACATTTATTCAGTGATTATTAGATGTGAGGCACCACACTAGCTACTGGGGAATAAAGCAACCAGAGATAGAACCTTATCTCAAGGAGTTTATGGTCCAGTGGATGATTACACTTAGAAGAAAGTTAAGACATTATTTCAATTTCCTTATTAGCCTTTTGTTATTTTTAGTCTGGGTATTCTATGATATCTTTCAGAAGCTCTAACTGATTTGGATGAAATGTATTAAACTACAAAAGGGCATCATAAAACTTTAAGTCCATCTGATGATTCAGTTGACCTTGATGGCAGTAAAAGTTAAATTAGCATTCCCATAAAATTTTAAATAAATTTAAATGCAATTTGGCAGATATAAGTGATGTGTGATTACAACATGTTTTACAGCTCATAGAACCAATGGTTTAATCTTGGTAGGTGCATTAATTCTATTAAATAAAAATTTATTTTTAGTTAATAATAAGGATGTTTTTGTGAAGTACAGGGGTTCACTGCCTTCTGCTTTTACTGATCTCATAAAAACTGTAAGAAGTTCCAGTGAGTCTATAGAGCAAAATATTCTAAATACATAAAATTATATACTTACACACTTACATACACATACACTTATGCATACATATCAACCAACCTTGTTGCACTTAAATGAATGATCACATTTTCCATGAGATAAGATGTGTTAAACTGAAATAATATTTTGAAAGTAACCTATGAAATAAAAATATTTTTAGTTTAGTAACAGATAAAGAAGTAAAATGTTTACTTTGATCAAAATGTTTAATTACATTAATGATATTACCTATACTGAAATTGCAAAGTTATTTAAGAAGTATGACCTTAGACAATAAAACCTAATCACATCTCAAAAATAGAACAAGATATAACATAAACGTACTTTTAAATGTAAATATGTTACGCAAACAATGAATCATGGAACATTACATCAAAAACTAAAAAAAAAAAAAATTAAATATGTTTTTAACTTTTCAGAAAAATATAAATCTTGGGGGCGGAGCAAGACTGCGGAGGAGTAGGAGACCTGGATTTTATCTGGTCCCAGGACTTCAGCTGGATAGGGATCAAACCATTCTGAACACCTACGAACTCAACAGGAGATCAAAGAAAGAAATAGCAACAACTCTCTGAACAGAAAAGCGACCACTTCCTGGAAGGTAGGACGTGCGGAGAAGTGAATCCGAGGCGATATTCGGGAGGCTAGATGGCGGGGGAGGGGGCCTCCATAGGCCTCTTCTGGCAAGTGATAGAGCTGCGGAGCACAAAATTGGAACTTTTAGAAGTCGGCTCCGCTGAGGGACCTCGCTCCAGTGGTTATGCGGGGGGTGGAACCCTCCTTGGGACAGTGTGGTCTCAGGACCCTCGGGGTCACAGAAAGACGGGGGTGCCTGAGTGTGGCAGAGCTCCCCCAGGTATCAGAGCAGGAAAGCCAGCTGCAGAGACGGAGCCAAGGAGCGGGCTCTCAGCTCAGGGTTGCCATAAACTGTGATCCGCGGCACAGTCGGGCCACTGCTCTTCCAGCAGGGACACAAAAAGCAGCAGATCGGGGAGACTCCCCTTCCTCCCCCGGGGGGAGCGGTGCAGGAGCCTACCGCAGGGAACTGCTGGGTTTGGAGACTCCAGACGGGGTCGTGTGCCAGAGAGAAATGCTCGGTCACAGGCCGGGTGGGCACGGAGTGCAGCCGGAGACTGGGGAGACAGGAGTGACTGACTGCTTTTCTCTGGGGGCTCACTGAGGAGCAGGGCCCCGAGTTCTTGGCTCCTCCGGGGCGGAGATTGGGAGGCTGCCATTTTCACTCTTGTCCTCCAAAGCTGTACGGAAAGCTTGCAGAGAACAAAAGCTCCCGAGAGCAAACCCGAGCAGATTACTTAGCCCAGACCAGGCAAGGGCGGGGCAATTCCGCCTCCGGCAAAGACATTTGGGAACCATGGCAACAGGTCCCTCCCCCACAAGATCAGCAAGAACAGCCAGCCAAGACTAAGTTTACGGATCAATGAGAACGGCAGAACTCCAGCACTAGGGGAATACTGCATATAGAATCCATGGCTTTTTTTACCATGATTCTTCAGTCTTTCCAAGTTAATTTTTTTTAACTTTTTTTTTTTAATTTTTCTTTTTCCCTTTTTCAACCAACATCTTATCAATCCCTTTTTTAAAAAATATTTTTTTGTTTTTCATTTTTAGAGTCATATTCTATCCCTTCATAGTAGTTACCCTTATTTTTGGTATATATATATATATATA
>NW_022591587.1:0-6108 GCF_004348235.1 Phoca vitulina
TGAATTCCTGTATGAGTTCTAGCTGTTTTGGGGTGGAGTCTTTTGGGCTTCCCACATAAAGTATCATATCATCTGCAAAGAGTGAGAGTTTGACTTCTTCTTTGCCGATTTGGATGTCTTTTACTTCTTTTTGTTGTCTGATTGTTGTGGCTAGGACTTCTAGTACAATGCTGAATAGCAGTGGTGATAGTGGACATCGGTCAGGGATATTCTTAACAATGTTATTTATATCAACATTATTTATAATAGTTTGAGAGTACCTATTTCAAGTTTGGATCCTAGTAACAACATATGAATAGCTATAATATTCAAAATTCCTTCCTTCCTTCCTTCCTTCCTTCCTTTTTGTTGAATTCTTTAATCTGGGAAAAGCAAATGGGGCTAGAAGAACTTGGCAGCCAAAATTTCAAAAATTAATCTCAATAATAAGGTGATCTGCATTCATGCTAATTTCCAGGATATAGCTTGTCATAGAAATTTTAGCAAAGAGCACAGAAAGAAAACAATGGAATGAATCTTGAGAGCATACATTTATTTCACTTTGTAAGAGAACTTCCCTTTCCACTATTGGCAATTCGCAAAGAGATTGAGACCATTTTCACCTATAATACTGTTGCATTATTTCATACTTCTGAATACATATTTAAATCCATCATTTGAATTGGACCCTCTTTTACTTGAGTAATATTAACTTGAGTCTGTGTCTGTAAGTAGGCATTACCTAAAATGAAAGTCTGGTTTAACTTCATAATTGTTTGCTATAATGGTTAGGAAAAGTTCATTATGAGGAATTCAAAGAGAAAAATAAATTTATAGTAGAAAACATCACTTAAGGATGTGGTAGGAGGAACATAAGTTATAGTATGATACCTATGGAATGTTGCAATGAGCAGAATGAGATACATATTTATTTGTTGAGTAAAGTAAAATATTACGAAGACATTTGAAGTAGTCAACTTCTGAAATAGTCATAATTATTTTTTTAAAAGTGCTTTGCTCACTCATACTGAAAACATAATGTAAATAAAGTCTATAGGCTTATAGGTAGTGTCTCTTTGGTTTTATAAGTTTGTTTTTTCTAGGAAGTCATTCTAAGCATGTGTTAGGAGGAAATTAGAGACTTAGGTTTTTAAAATTGCTTCAAAGTATAATTATCAATAATTCTTTAAATAAAATTACTTCAAAATAGTGAAATTATAAAAAAATATTCTGGAATATAAAGATTAACTGTTGAATCAACATGTTTCTACGTGTCTGTTAATACTTTCGTTTAATTTATAAACTTATAAATTACTCCTTGACAATAATAATTTAGAGGTAGTTTCTTACCAAATAGAAGATATTAATTTCATCTCCAATGTCCTCAGTAGAATTAATAACTTCAGGGACAGTCTCATTGGCTGCAATTGAAATATGGTATTCGCTTGCAGAGCTTAGAATTAATTGGAAGAAGAAAAACAAAACACAACAAAGTTTAACTTTTATTTGACCTTACTCTTTTTTTTTCTTTATACCAGGTAATCCCACAAAAAGTACTTGTAGAAATTTCAAATCAGAGGCAAATTCTTTTACCCTGAAACCTACAATTAAATCTTTGAGGAGGGTGAGAAAGATGATATAATTTAGCTCAATAAGTTACTGATGCTTATTTGGCCTTAAAATGCCAAAATATGTACAATTTTTAAAATAAAAGTTTCATTGTTACCGAGTGAAAAGTTTCCATTAATTCACTAATATCATTTACATTTTGTAAATAATGAGGTTAAAATTTAGTATTTTTAGTAGTGCTGAATTTTAAATAGATTTAAAAAAATTGTTAACCTTTTCACATTAAAGGCCTATATTTACTGCTAAACTTAAAAATTCAATGTTTCCTGTACAAGTTCTCCATGTTCTTTGAATGAACTTGGTGGAATGAAGTATAATAAAAATATATAGGTGTTTGCCAAAATTTGATTTTAATAAAATGAAAAATTCTTGGAAAAAAGTCATTGTACCAAGAGAAGTGGATAACAGCAAGATAGAAAACAGCAAATAGAATTTGGAGGCTAAGTAATATATACAAATCTATGTGTATATCCTATTATCCTCTCAAGTTTGTTATCAGAAAAAGCAAAGTTCCATAGAAAATAAATTAATAAAATGATAAGACTTTTAGACTAAGCTTGTCTCTGATTCTTGTATTTTTTATATACATTGCACATATTTTTTTAGCAAAAGCTTGGAGTCTTGCTTAAGCAAGGGAATTTATAGTGAGAAACGTTGCCAATATGATTTGTGTTTGGATAGGTTGAAAGTTCTTAGGGGAAAGAGCAATTTATGAATAATGCAAGAAATAAACAGCCTCGTTAATAAGAAATGATTTAATCTTGTGTGTCCAGAATGGGCAGGCTGATCAGATCCCTCACAATGAGAAATGATAGCTAAGAAATATGCTGGTGACCTCTAAGAACACTGCCATTTGTAAAGTACTTCTAGGTCTTCAGAGTTTAGACTGGATTGCTAATGAGTTTAGACTGGACTGCTAATGCAATCCAGCATCATTAGCACCTCACATCTAAGATTATTTAGCATGCTGGGTCTCAGACTTTAGAGTGCATGAAAATTACCCAGAGGGCCTGTTTAACACCGATTTCTGGGCCCCAGAGTTTCTGATTCAGTATATTGGGGTGAGGCCAAGAATTTGCCTAAGTTCCCAGGTGCTTCTGATGTCCTTGGCCAGGGACCACACTTTGAAAACCACTGGGTTTGTAGAAAGGCATCAACATAAAATGCATTTTCCTCCTACCTGTAAAACTGAAGTCCAACTTCATATTTTACTGGGATAGAAATGTTTACTTCATTATCAGAAAGGGCTTCAGGAGGTTCTTCACTGTCACTAGAGAATACATAGCATGTTCAGACAAATCATGAAACTATTGACTAGAGAACATTTCTGAGCATTTGAAAGGGAAGCTTATCTTGGCAACTAAATAAAAGCATAAAAGAGTAGAATTCTTGTTTTTGTGTTTTTTGTTTGTTTTGTTATTGTGGTTGTTTTTCAATCAGGGTGGGGAGGGAGGTCAGAAATGGGTATTATTAAATTTCCCAAGTTGATTCTGAATTGTAGCTAGGGTGAAAACCACACTGATATAGTCCAAGGTTTCTCAAACTTCTATGAGGATTATGGATAAAGTAACCTTGCATCTTCCTAAGAAACAGCTAGCTCTGTATGTACACTTCACCCCTCAAAAACTTTTCTGGCTCTTTATGGTTTGCTCAGTTAAGAAAACATGTCTCATTCTGACATTCAGTACTCACCATAATATGGTAGGATGCACACCCCCTGTTTATCTTCATTACTCCTTTATGTATTCCCTATATTTGAGCTAAAATGGATTACCTGATATTCCCTCAGTAGACCTAGTGGTCCACCATTGAGTTTTTGCTCAAGCTGTATATTTTTCCTAAAATGCTCCACCTAATTCTATTTACCAACCTTTCTATGAATTGCTACTCACCCTTTAAGGTCCTTCTCAATTATAATCTCCTTGATAAAGTTTTCTTGGCATCTCATTGCCAAGTAGATATAATTTCAACCTCTATTAAGTCTCTGATACACAGTTTATATTTCTTTAACGAATTTTCCTTGTTGTACCCTATATTATAATAATTTATATATTAGTCTTCTTAGCCTCCAACTATAATGTTTACTCCATGAAGTTCATGTCCTTATTAATTTTTATATTCCCTATAGTGACTAATTCAATATCTTGTCTGTAGTAGATATCAAATAAATATTTGTTGAGCTGGATTAAATTGAACATACAGAATTCATTTACCCATTAATTTATTTTCTCATTTATTCATTCATTCTACATTTATTCAGTGATTATTAGATGTGAGGCACCACACTAGCTACTGGGGAATAAAGCAACCAGAGATAGAACCTTATCTCAAGGAGTTTATGGTCCAGTGGATGATTACACTTAGAAGAAAGTTAAGACATTATTTCAATTTCCTTATTAGCCTTTTGTTATTTTTAGTCTGGGTATTCTATGATATCTTTCAGAAGCTCTAACTGATTTGGATGAAATGTATTAAACTACAAAAGGGCATCATAAAACTTTAAGTCCATCTGATGATTCAGTTGACCTTGATGGCAGTAAAAGTTAAATTAGCATTCCCATAAAATTTTAAATAAATTTAAATGCAATTTGGCAGATATAAGTGATGTGTGATTACAACATGTTTTACAGCTCATAGAACCAATGGTTTAATCTTGGTAGGTGCATTAATTCTATTAAATAAAAATTTATTTTTAGTTAATAATAAGGATGTTTTTGTGAAGTACAGGGGTTCACTGCCTTCTGCTTTTACTGATCTCATAAAAACTGTAAGAAGTTCCAGTGAGTCTATAGAGCAAAATATTCTAAATACATAAAATTATATACTTACACACTTACATACACATACACTTATGCATACATATCAACCAACCTTGTTGCACTTAAATGAATGATCACATTTTCCATGAGATAAGATGTGTTAAACTGAAATAATATTTTGAAAGTAACCTATGAAATAAAAATATTTTTAGTTTAGTAACAGATAAAGAAGTAAAATGTTTACTTTGATCAAAATGTTTAATTACATTAATGATATTACCTATACTGAAATTGCAAAGTTATTTAAGAAGTATGACCTTAGACAATAAAACCTAATCACATCTCAAAAATAGAACAAGATATAACATAAACGTACTTTTAAATGTAAATATGTTACGCAAACAATGAATCATGGAACATTACATCAAAAACTAAAAAAAAAAAAAATTAAATATGTTTTTAACTTTTCAGAAAAATATAAATCTTGGGGGCGGAGCAAGACTGCGGAGGAGTAGGAGACCTGGATTTTATCTGGTCCCAGGACTTCAGCTGGATAGGGATCAAACCATTCTGAACACCTACGAACTCAACAGGAGATCAAAGAAAGAAATAGCAACAACTCTCTGAACAGAAAAGCGACCACTTCCTGGAAGGTAGGACGTGCGGAGAAGTGAATCCGAGGCGATATTCGGGAGGCTAGATGGCGGGGGAGGGGGCCTCCATAGGCCTCTTCTGGCAAGTGATAGAGCTGCGGAGCACAAAATTGGAACTTTTAGAAGTCGGCTCCGCTGAGGGACCTCGCTCCAGTGGTTATGCGGGGGGTGGAACCCTCCTTGGGACAGTGTGGTCTCAGGACCCTCGGGGTCACAGAAAGATGGGGGTGCCTGAGTGTGGCAGAGCTCCCCCAGGTATCAGAGCAGGAAAGCCAGCTGCAGAGACGGAGCCAAGGAGCGGGCTCTCAGCTCAGGGTTGCCATAAACTGTGATCCGCGGCACAGTCGGGCCACTGCTCTTCCAGCAGGGACACAAAAAGCAGCAGATCGGGGAGACTCCCCTTCCTCCCCCGGGGGGAGCGGTGCAGGAGCCTACCGCAGGGAACTGCTGGGTTTGGAGACTCCAGACGGGGTCGTGTGCCAGAGAGAAATGCTCGGTCACAGGCCGGGTGGGCACGGAGTGCAGCCGGAGACTGGGGAGACAGGAGTGACTGACTGCTTTTCTCTGGGGGCTCACTGAGGAGCAGGGCCCCGAGTTCTTGGCTCCTCCGGGGCGGAGATTGGGAGGCTGCCATTTTCACTCTTGTCCTCCAAAGCTGTACGGAAAGCTTGCAGAGAACAAAAGCTCCCGAGAGCAAACCCGAGCAGATTACTTAGCCCAGACCAGGCAAGGGCGGGGCAATTCCGCCTCCGGCAAAGACATTTGGGAACCATGGCAACAGGTCCCTCCCCCACAAGATCAGCAAGAACAGCCAGCCAAGACTAAGTTTACGGATCAATGAGAACGGCAGAACTCCAGCACTAGGGGAATACTGCATATAGAATCCATGGCTTTTTTTACCATGATTCTTCAGTCTTTCCAAGTTAATTTTTTTTAACTTTTTTTTTTTAATTTTTCTTTTTCCCTTTTTCAACCAACATCTTATCAATCCCTTTTTTAAAAAATATTTTTTTGTTTTTCATTTTTAGAGTCATATTCTATCCCTTCATAGTAGTTACCCTTATTTTTGGTATATATATATATATATA
>NW_022591588.1:0-6108 GCF_004348235.1 Phoca vitulina
AGAGATCACAACCAACACCAAAGAAATACAAACAATTATAAGAACACCTTATGAGCAACTATACGCCAGCAAATTAGATAATGTGCAAGAAATGGATGCATTCGTAGAGATGTAGCAATTACCAAAACTGAACCAGGAAGAAATAGAAAACCTGAACAGACCTATAACCACTAAGGAAATTGAAGCAGTCATCAAAAATCTCCCAACAAACAAGAGCCCAGGGCCAGATGGCTTCCCAGGAGAATTCTACCAAGCATTTAAAGAAGAATTAATATGTATTCTTCTGAAACTGTTCCAAAAAATAGAAATGGAAGGAAAACTTCCAAAATCGTTTTATGAGGCCACCATTACCGTGATCCCAAAACCAGACAAAGACCCCATCAATTCTTTTTTAAATGTTTGGTATGATTCTCTTGTACAGCCATCTGGTCCTGGACTTCCGTGTGCTGGGAGTTGTTTGATTACTGATTCAGTTTCTTTGGTGGTTATTTGTTCAAGTTTTCTATTTCCTCCTGTTTCAGTTTTGATAATTTATATGTTTCTAGGAATTCATCTATTTCTTCCATATTGTCCAATTTTTTGGCATATAGTTTTTCATAATATTTTCTTATGATTGTATTTCTGTGGTGTTGGTTGTTATTTCTCCTGTCTCATTTGTGATTTTATTTAATTGGGTCTTTCTCTTTTGTTTTTGTAAAGTCTGGCTAGAAGTCTATCAATTTTATTGTTTTTTTTCTCCCCAAAGAACCAGCTCCTCATTCTATTGTTTATTTAGTTTCTATATCACTTATTTCTGCTTTAATGTTTATAATTTCCTTCCTTCTGCTGTCTTTAGGCTTTGTTTGTAGTTCTTTTTCTAGCTCCATTAGGTGTAAGGTTAGGTTTTTTATTGGTGATTTTTTGCTTATTGAGGTACAACTGTAGTGCTATATACTTGCCACTTAGGACCACTTTTGTTGCAGCCAAAAGATTTTGGACCTTTTTGTTTACATTTTCAATTGTTTCCATATATATTTTTTATTTCTTCTTTGATTTCCTGGTTGACCATTCATTGTTCACTAGTATGTATTTTAACCAGCATGTATTTGTGGCCTTTTCAGTTTTTTCTTGTGTTTGACTACTAGTTTCACAGCTTCGTGGTCAGCAAAGGTGCATGATAGAACTTCAATCTTCTTGTACTTGTCAAGGCCTGTTTCTTGCCCTAATATGTAATCTATTCTGGACAATGTTCTATGTGCACTTGAAAAGAATATAGATTCTATTATTTTAGGATGGAATGTTCTGCATGTATCTGTTAAGTCCATCTGGTCCAGTGTGTCTTTCAAAGCTTTTCTTTCCTTGTTAACTTTCTGTTTAGATGATCTGTCCATTGATCTAAGTGGGATGTTAAAATCCCCTACTGTTGTTGTATTAGTTCCATTATGTTTGTTATTGTTTTATATATTTGGGTGGTCACATGTTGTGTGCATAAATACTTACAACTGTTATATGTTCTACTTGGACTGTCCCCTTTATTATTTTATACTGCCCCTCTTTATCTCTCATTACGATTTTTTAAATTTAAATTTAGTCAGCTAACATATAGTATATCATTAGTTTCAGATGTAGAGTTTAGTAATTCATCAGTTGTATATAACACCCAGTGCTCATCACATCATGTGCCTTCCTTAATGCCTGTTTCATTATTTTTTTAAAATGTAGTTTGTCTAATATCAGTATGGCTACTCTGACTTTCTTTTGATATCAATTTGCATGAAAAATGTTCCTCCATCCCCTCACTTTCAAGCTTCCAGTGACTTTATGTCAAAAATGAGCCTCTTGTAAGAATCATTTGGATTGGTCTTTTTTATCCATTCTGACACCCTATGTCTTTTGATTGGAGCATTTCGTCCATTTACATTCAAAGTAATTATTAATAGATATGTATTTATTGCCACTTTATTACTTGTTTTGTGATTGTTTCTGGAGATTTTCTCTGATCCTTTCTTGTTTTTCTCTCATGTTTTGTTGACTTTTTATTAGTGATATATTTAGATTACTTTCTCTTTATTCTTTGCATGTTTATTGGTGGTTTGTGACAGATGGTTACCAGGAGGTTTGTATATATCCTCTTCTGCAAATAGCAGTCTACATTCAGTTTATGGTTGCTTATTTTGTACTCATTCTTTTCTCATCTTTCCCCCATGTTTTAGGTATATTTTATTACATTTTATAATCTTTTTTTGTGTGAGTTCCTTGACTGATTTTAACAGAAATTTTATTTTTACTGTTTTTGTGTTTCCTACCTTATATTGTAACTTTTGGTCTCTCTTTTCCATTCAAAATGTCCCCTTTAATATGTCTCACAGGGCTGGTGTAGTGGTCATGAACTCCTTTAGTTTTTGTCTGTCTGGGAAAATCTTTATCTTTCCTTCTATTCTGAATGGTAGCCTTACTGGATAGAATATTCTTGGGTGCAGATTGTTCCCATTCAGCAATTTTAATATATCATGACATTCCCTTCTGGCTTGCCAAATTTCTGTTGGGAAATCTCCTGCTAGCCTTATGGATCCTCTCTTGTAAGTTGAGGACTTCTTTTGTCTTGCTGCACTTAAGGTACTTTCTTTATCACTATATTTTGCAATTTTAATTGCAATATCTCTTGGTGTTGGCCTGCTATTGTTGATTTTGATGGGAGTTCTCTGTGCCTCCAGGATCTGAGGGCCTGTTTCCTTCCCCAGATTAGGGACGTGGTCAGCTATTATTTCTTCAAATAAATTTTCTGCCCACTTTTCTTCCTCTTTTTTTTCTTGGACTTCTATAACATGAATGTTACTGCATTTGATGGAGTCACCAAGTTTCCTAAGTCTATTCTTGTTTTGCATAATTCTTTCTTCCTTCTTGTTCAGCTTCATTGCTTTCCATTACTTTGTCTTCCAGGTAGTTAATTTGTTCCTCTGGTTCTTGCAATCAGCTGTTCATTGCATCAAGCTTGTTTTTAATATGATTTATTAGACTTTTCATCTCTGATTTATTCTTTTTAAACTCTTTTTTCTTTGTGGTAAGGGTGTCAAGATGTTTTCTATTCTTTTCTCAAGTTCAGTGAGTTCCTTATCATTGTTGCCTTAAATTAACTTTCAAACATATTAATTATATATATATTAGCTTTCTTTTATTATGTTATGTTAATCACCATTCATTACATCATTAGTTTTTGATGTACTATTCCATGATTCATTGTTTGCGTATAACACCCAGTGCTCCATTCAACACGTGCCCTCTTTAATACCCATCACCAGGCTAACCCATCCCCCAAACCCCTCCCCTCTAGAACCCTCAGTTTGCTTCTCAGCATCCACAGTCTCTCATGGTTCGTCTCCCACTCTGATTTCCCCCCCCCTTCACTTTTCCCTTCCTACTTTCTTCTTCTCCTTTTCTTTTTAATACATAATGTATTATTTGTTTCGGAGGTAGAGGTCTGTGATTCAACAGTCTTACACAACTCACAGTGCTCACCATAGCACATACCCTCCCTAATGTCTATCACCCAGCCACCCCATCACTCCCACCCCCCACCACTCCAGCAACCCTCAGTTTGTTTCTTGAGATTAAGAATTAATCATATCACTGAGGTCATATAATACATGTCTTTCTCTGATTGACGTATTTCGCTCAGCATAATACCCTCCAGTTCCAACCATGTCATTGCAAATGGCAGGATTTCATTCATTTTTATGGCTGCATAATATTCCATTGTAGATATACACCACATCTTCTTCATCCATTCATCTGTCGATGGACATCTTGGCTCTTTCCATAGATTGGCTAATGTGGACATTGCTGATATAAACATCGGGGTGCACATACCCCTTCGGATCATTACATTTGTATCTTTGGGGTAGATACTCAGTAGTGCAATTGCTGGGTTGTATGGTAACTCTATTTTCAACTTTTTGAGGATCCTCCATACTGTTTTCCAGAGAGGCAGCCCCACCTTGCATTTCCACCAACAGTGTAGGAGCGTTCCCCTTTCTCTGCATCCCTTCCAACATCTGTGTTTCCTGACTTGTTAATTTTAGCCATTCTGACTGGTGTGAGGTGGTATCTCATTGAGGTTTTGATTTGGATTTCCCTGATGCCGAGTGATGTTGAGCACTTTTTCATGTGTCTGTTGGCCATGTAGATGTCTTCTTTGGAAAAATGTCTGTTCGTGTCCTCTGCCCATTTCTTGATTGGATCATTTGTTCCTTGGGTGTTGAGTTTCATAAGTTCTTACTAGCCATTTATCAGTCATTTGCAAATATCTTCTCCGATTCTGTTGGTTCTCTTTTAGTTTTGTTGACTGTTTCTTTTGCTGTGCAAAAGCTTTTTATCTTGATGAAGTCCCAAAAATTCATTTTTGCCCATGCTTCCCTTGCCTTTGGTGATATTTCTAGGAAGAAGTTGCTGTGGCTGAGGTCGAAGAGGTTGCTGCCTGTGTTCTCCTTTAGGATTTTGATGGACTCCTCTCTCACATTTAGGTCTTTCAACCATTGTGAGTCTATTTTTGTGTGAGGTATAAGGAAGTGGTCCAGCTTCATTCTTCTGCATGTGGCTGTCCAATTTTCCCAACCCCATTTGTTGAAGAGACTGTCTTTTTTCCATTGGACATTCTTTCCTGCTTTGTCGAAGATTAGTTGACCATAGAGTTGAGGGTCCATTTCTGGGCTCTCTATTCTGTTCCATTGATCTATGTGTCTGTGTTTGTGCCAGTACCATACTGGCTTGATGATGACAGCTTTGTAATAGAGCTTGAAGTCTGGAATTGTGATGCCGCCAGCTTTGCTTTTTTTTTTTCAACATTCCTCTGGCTATTCAGGGTCTTTTCTGGTTCCATACAAATTTTAGGATTATTTGTTCCATTTCTTTGAAAAAAGTGGATGGTATTTTCATAGGGATTGCATTGAATGTGTAGATTGCTCTAGGTAGCATTGACATCTTCACAATATTTGTTCATCCAAATCAAGAGCATGGAACATTTTTCCATTTCTTTGTATCTTCCTCAATTTCTTTCATGAGTATTTTATAGTTTTCTGAGTACAGATTCTTTGCCTCTTTGGTTAGATTTATTCCTAGGTACCTTATGGTTTTGGGTACAATTGTAAATGGGATTGACTCCTTAATTTCTCTTTCTTCAGTCTTGTTGTTGCTATATAGGAATGCCACCGATTTCTGTGCATTGATTTTATATCCTGCCACTTTACTGAATTCCTGTATGAGTTTTAGCAGTTTTGGGGTGGAGTCTTTTGGGGTTTCCACATAAAGTATCTTATCATCTGCAAAGAGTGAGAGTTTGACTTTTTTGGTGATTCGGATGCCTTTTATTTCTTTTTGTTGTCTAATTGCTGTGGCTAGGACTTCTAGTACTATGTTGAATAGCAGTGGTGATAGTGGACATCCTTGCCATGTTCCTGACCTTAGGGGGAAAGCTCCCAGTTTTTCCCCATTGAGAATGATATTCGCTGTGGGTTTTTCATAGATGGCTTTTATGATATTGAGTTATGTACCCTCTATCCCTATACTCTGAACAGTTTTGATCAAGAAAAGATTCTGTGCTTTGTCAAATGCTTTTTCTGCATCTATTGAGAGGATCATATAGTTCTTGTTCTTTCTTTTATTAATGTATTCTATCACATTTATTGCTTTATGGATGTTGAACCAACCTTGCAGCCCAGGGATAAATCCCACCTGGTCGTGGTGAATAATCCTTTTAAAGTACTGTTGGATCCTATTGGTAGTATTTTGGTGAGAATTTTTGCATCCATGTTCATGAAGGATCTTGGTCTGTAATTCTCCTTTTGATGGGGTCTTTGTCTGGTTTTGGGATCACGGTAATGGTGGCCTCATAAAACGAGTTTGGAAGTTTTCCTTTCATTTCTGTTTTTTGGAACAGTTTCAGAAGAATACATATTAATTCTTCTTTAAATGCTTGGTAGAATTCCCCTGGGAAGCCATTTGGCCCTGGGCTTTTGTTTGTTGGGAGATTTTTGATGACTGCTTCAATTTCCTTAGTGGTTATAGGTCTGTTCAGGTTTTCTATTTCTTCCTGGTTCAGTTTTGGTAGTTGATACATCTCTAGGAATGCATCCA